>NC_087343.1:64153484-64456515 GCF_030014295.1 Loxodonta africana
AACATGGAAAAGAACAAAGGGCAAGTCTATCAATGCATGAGCAACACTAAATGCAGCTGGCCAAATTATCTTTCTATAAGAGCTTAGCTGCCCATTCTGGGAATTTGCAATACAATTGCAAAAATGCTTTATATAAAACTGGTATCCTGATGAAAGACTTAATGCTAGTGACATTTGCTTTTAGATAAAACTGCCTCAAGAGGTAACTTATTTGAGAAAACTATCTCTACTAAAAAATAAAGTTTATGTTCATGTTTAAATGCTGTCAGTTTAAACCCAAATGACTTATAAGTATTTGTATCTTTATAATAAAAATTATAAACCATTACAAGTCTATATTCTAATTTCTTCTATTCAAAAGCAGTATAACAAGTGGCCTTTATATACTCCTGATCACTGTGGATCTATTATGCTTCAGAAATAAATACAGCAGTTTTATCAAGTAGAAGGGAGGAGGTTAAATGCCCTTATTTAGGAAAAAAAAATGTAAAACTGAACACCAGGGGCATATATATCTCGTATTATTGCTAGGAAAATGGCATTTTTGCAAGGGGTTTAAAAAAGTACTTCTACCATCTGTAAGCCATTATGATGCTCAAACCTCTGCATGAAAATCACAGAAAGTGCTTGCTAAAATTCAGGCTGTCAGGCTCTTCTCCAGATCTGCCTAATCAGAAGTTCTTTAAGTAGGACTTGGGAATCTGCATGAGCCCCTAATGTGATTATTACGCACACTAAAACCTGAAAGCGAATGGTTTTGACATTTAAATATAGTTCAATATGATTGTTTGGCAAACAATAACTGGATGTAATCTAATTGTACTGAGAGATTGGCATAATAAACTTTGATATATCAATATCATGAAATAGTATAAGGCTGTTGTTAAAATAATGCAGAAGAATATGTGATTATATTCATGACATAATGTTGAGTAAAAAGAATAAACTACAGAGTGATCTCAGTTTTTTAAAACAAACAACACTAAAGCAAAACAAAACAAAACAAAAAAAACCCAACACCGATTATATTCATAGAAAAATATTCTGCAAGGATATACCCCAGTTCTTTCAAAACGGCTCTCTTAGATGATGATGCTGGCAATGATTTTGTTTTTATATTTTTGTTTGTTACCACTTCCTATATTCTCTATAATAAGAATGTGTTATTTTTGCATTAAAAAGTACACTAACAGTCATAATAATAAAATATTCAAGTAGCTACTGATGGGACCTAAAGGCATCTCTCATTCAGCTTCAAGATACGCAATATCAAAAGAGATGAAACACTAACATGTTTAAAGAGTTTAATGTGAATCTGTTAAACTGTAAAAAAAAATGAAATCCTCCCTGATAATTGGTCAACTTATTTGGAAGAGTTGACAGAAAAATAACTTTAGCAAAATGTTTTCCATTATTATGACAAATGCCTATCTCAAAGACACATCTGAAAAAAAAAAAGCAATAATTGACAGTTACAATGAATGGCCATTAAATATATTATTATTTCCCTTTTTGTTTTCTTCACTTTCTATGCAGAGTATTTAACTGATTTCTTTGTTCTTTTTTTTTTTTTCTGCTAAAGTAGATAGTGAGCCACTAAACAAGGCTTTAGTTTAGGAATATCCATGTTGCTGGCGTTCACTAAATATCTGTGGTTGCTGATCACCTCACAGTTTTTGACAAGTATTTCATATGAGCTAATAAAAATGAAATTTTCTATAGAGAAATCATCTTAAAATATGTATCCATTGGCACCGTAGAAGGCAATGTTTCTGGGTAGACCATATTTCCCAGCCTCCCTTGCAGCTAGAACATGGATGTGTTAATGAGTGTTACGTGCCAATGGAATGTAAGGCAAGGAAATGCCTGCACTTTCAGGCCTGGCCCATAAAAACTTTGGGAGGACAATTCACCATGTTCTTTCCCTTCTGAAGAGAGCTCCAAGATGATAGAAGCCATGGTTGTTCAGTCACTGTTCAGAGGAGAGCCGTTTGTTAATG
This sequence comes from Loxodonta africana, assembly GCF_030014295.1. Classification (NCBI taxonomy): domain Eukaryota; kingdom Metazoa; phylum Chordata; class Mammalia; order Proboscidea; family Elephantidae; genus Loxodonta; species Loxodonta africana. Next base: position 64,155,485 of record NC_087343.1, read on the forward strand.
AGGAAAATTTCACTTGAGAAATGAGAGCCACAAATAATCTTCTGTTGTGGCCAATTGGTAAAGATTGAGGTTTCCTTATTTCAGCTAGTACTGTTTTAATATATATAATCACATCTCTATTATTTGACTTCAACCTGTCTTAATCATGACACCATTCTTTCGTGGTTAATTTCTTAATTAAGCATTTATTGAGCACTACTATGTTCCAGGAGACCTGGTGGTACAGTGATTAAGAACTTGGCTGCTAATCAAAAGGTCGGCAGTTGGAATTCACCAGCTGCTCCTTGGAAACTCTATGGAGCAGTTCTACCCTGTCCTATAGGGTCGCTATGAGTCGGAATTGACTCAACAGTAACGGGTTTGGTTTTGGGGGTTTTATAGGTTCCGAGCTTTGTGCTGGATGCTGAAAATGCAGAGACAAATTGACGCAACAGTCCATTTGGGAGAAAGACCAGCAGACACATAAACACAAGTATGTGATAAGTGCTGTAAGAGAGGACTTGGGGTTTTGGGGGGTACATGTGTAGAGTGAACAGTTAGTTGAGTGAAAGGGTGTGCTAGCTGGATGTGACATCAACGAAAGGAGAAAATTTGGACTGCCACAGGCAAAATACGATGTATGGTTACCCCATTAAATGGTCATTCCTCTTTGTTCTAGGTCTACTCCTTTAAGCAGTTCTGTTTAGTCTTATTGCTATTTCTTCTATTAACTGTCCCGTAAAACTAGGCATTCTATCCTTCAATCACTTTTCTTCTCATCCTACACGCTCATGTTGAAAATATTATGAAGATAATGGAACAAAAATCTTCTGCCTTGTTACTCATGATCCCAAGTCAGTCTTCAGCCTGTCAGTTGTAGTGGGATAATTTGCTCACGTGTCTATATCCTTTATGAGCCTGGGAAGATCTGGTAGGAAGCAAGCATGTCATAACAACATTTGCACCCCAGTACTCATCAAAAAAAATTTTTTTTTTTTTTTTTACTCATCTAGCACCTGGAACATAACATACGTAAAATAAATCTTATTGAAAGAATGAACAAAGGAACAAAAAGACACATTTGTATCCAATTCTTCAACTGCAAGTAATTGGGAAATAGTATTAGGTACTGGTATTTTTTTTTTTTTTTTTTACTGGTATTACTAATAATGTTGAATTTTAACTGTTAATAAATGTTAGGTATGAGGCTAAAGCACATAAGAAATTTCTTTTAAAATTCCAAGACTTAAGTCACTCAAACCTTTATGCTTGAGCCTTTATGCTTGAACCTTTTCAAAAAATACAAGCATTATGATAACAGTATGTTAACTTAAAAAAAAAGGGGGGGCATTTTAATGAGAATTAAAGATTTCCAGGCACTCAGTGCTTCCCAAGCACCCACACTATGCAAAGAGCATTGTAGAAGTTGGTATGTTAAGCAGTTGGATGTATTTTCAGGAAAGGTACAGATTAAGCTGAGCAGAAGTATTTATTGCTTCCAATGCTACATTCCTTTTTTCCTGTCCTATTACTTTGCTGCTCAATCAGGTTCTGAAAAGTAGTTTTCTTGTGCCCAAATTCTCAGCATCAGTAAGACAATTTTTGAAAACTGAGCCAATTCTTTAAAGACTAGGATAAAATTTAATAGGTTACTATTTATCTCAGTAAATTAAGGATCATACTCACAATCTAAGAGTACTATATATCAACAGTAGACCTTGCCTATATAGAAGTTATAATTTTATGTTTCCACGAAATCATTCACAATACACTAAAGCAGTAATTGAAAATCTGGCTCAAGATTCTATAAGCCTTATACGAAACGTTTTTCCTGTACCTCATTACTCATTATTAGTGTTTTACCTCAAAATCAAATGATAATGTTGCCTAAATAATCTTCTAGGAAACTCAAAGGTAAGCAATAAAAATAAATACCAAAGGTCTTTTAGTATGGAAAAGGGCATTTTACTGAATTAATACAATCCATTTCCAAATGGATATTTGTAAACTGATATAGAAAAGGCATTCAGGCAAAATGAATTCCATATAAAAATGAAAATTTCCACCTCAGGTTGGCACAAATCTAGCAGATAGCTCTCAAACATCTACAGAGCATAATCAGAATATAGGCTGTGATTTCAAACTGATTAGAAGAGGCAGAAATTGCTGAAATCTTTCTAAAACCATTTCCTATAATGCACTCATCAAAACTTCTAAAAAGTTTTTAAAAGGGATAGAAAAATTTGTTATCCAGTAATTTTATACTGTATATTCTTATCAGCAAGAAAGTCTATCTGAAACTCTATTCAATTTACCTTCTGTAAATAGCATTGTACATTTCCTGGGTGACCTTGAAAAACTAAGTAGATTCCATTTTGTGAGAAGGAAAGAAAATCAAGGAAGAACATGTTGTTGTTGTTAGGTGCTGTTGAGTCAGTTGCGACTCATAGCAACCTTATGTACAACAAAATAAAACACTGCCCTGTCCTGCGTCATCCTCACAATCATTGTTATGCTTGTGTCCATTTTGCAGCCACTGTGTCAATCCATCTCATTGAGTGTCTTCCTCTTTTTCCTGACCCTCTACTTTACCAAGTATAATGTCTTTCTCCAGGCACTGATCCCTCTCGATCACATGTCCAAAGTATATGAGAGGTAGTTTCGCCATCTTTGTTTCTAAGGAGAATTCTGGTTGTACTTCTTCCAAGACAGGTTTGTTCCTTCTTTTGGCAGTCCATGGTATGGTCAATATTCTTCACCAACACCACAATTCAAAGGTGTGAATTCTTCTTCAGTCTTCCTAATTCATCATCCAGCTTTCGCATGCATATGAGGCAATTGAAAACACCAGGGCTTGGGTCAGGTGCAGCTTAGTCTTTAAGGTGACATCTTTGCTTTTTAACACTTTAAAGAGGTCTTTTGCAGCAGATTTGCCCAATGCAATGAGTCTTTCGAATTCTTGGCTGCTCCTTCCGTGGGTGTTGACTGCGGATCCAAGTAAAATGAAATCCGTGACAACCTCGATCTTTTCTCTGTTTATCATGATGTAGCTTATTGGTCCAGTAGTAAGGATTTTTGTTTTCTTTGTGTTGAGGTATAATCCATATTGAAGGCTATAGTCTTTGATCTTCATTAGTAAGTGCTTCAAGTCCTCTTCACTTTCAGCAAGCAAGGTTGTGTCGTCTGCATATTGCAAGTTGTTAATGAGTCTTCCTCTAATTCTAATGTTGCATCCTTCTTTATACAGTCCAGCTTCTCAGATTATTTCCTCAACATACACATTGAATAAGTATGGTGAACGGGTATGACCCTGACACACACTTTTCCTGACTTCAAACCACACAGTATTCCCTTGTTCTGTTCCAATGATTGCCTCTTGATTTATGTACAAGTTTCTCATGAGTGCAATTAAGTGTTCTGGAATTCCCATTCTTTGCAAAGTTATCCATAATTTGTTATGATCCACACAGTAGAATACCTTTGAATAGTCAATAAAACACAGGTAAATATCTTTCTGGAATTCTCTGCTTTGAGCCAGAATCCATCTGACATCAGCAATGATATCCCTGGTTCCATACCCTCTTCTGGATCCAGCTTGAATTTCAGGCAGTTCCCTGTTGATATACTCCTGCAACTGCTTTTGATCAATCTTCAGGGAAATTTTACTTATTTGTGATGTTAATGATATTGTTCGATAATATCCGCATTTGGTTGAATCACCTTTCTTGTGAATAGGCATAAATATGGATCTCTGCCAGTCAGTTGGCCAGGTAGCTGTTTTCCAAATTTCTTGGCATAGATGAATGAGCACTTCCAGGGCTGCACCTGTTTGTTGAAACATCTCAGTTGGTACTTCGTCAAGAAGTTGTTGGTCCTGCAAAATTCAGTCATGTGATCTCTAGCATTGTTTCTATCACCAAGACCATATTTTCCAACAATTGATCTTTCTTCTTTGTTTCTAACTTTCGCATTCCAATCGCCAGTAATTATCAATGCATCCTGATTGCGTGTTTGATCAATTTCAGACTGCAGAAGTTGGTAAAGGTCTTCAATTTCTTCATCATTGTCTTAGTGGTCGGTGCATAAATTTAAATAATAGTCGTATTAACTGGTCTTCCTTTAGATATTATTCTACCACTGACAGCGTTGTACTTCAGGATAGATCTTGAAATGTTCTTTTGGACAATGAATGCAATGCCATTCCTCTTCACGGTGTCATTTCTGGCATAGTAGACCATATGACTGTAGGATTCAAAATGGCCAATACCAGTCCATTTCAGCTCACTAATGCCTAAGATATCGATGTTTATATGTTCCATTTCATTTTTGACGATTTCTAATTCTCCTAGATTCATACTTCGTACACTTCACGTTCTGATTATTAATGGATATTTGCAGCTGTTTCTTCTCATTTTGAGTCGTAACACATCAGAAAGTGAAGGTCCCAAAAGCTTGACTCCATCCGTGTCATTAAGGTCTCCTCTACTTTAAGTAGGCAGCTCTTCCCCAGTCATATTTTGAGTACCTTACAACCTGGGGGGCTCATCTTCCTGCACTATATATTTAAAGAAGAACATAAGTCCTAGCAGTTATTTACTTCCCAATGATATACAGTAACAGAATCAAAGCTTTAGGGAAAAAAAACCAACTAACTTTTTTGGGGGCCCCAAAAATCATGTCTTCCTAGGGAAAAAAAAAAAAAAAGAAGAGTGGATTTAAACTTCATTGGCTTGTTTTCTCAGTGTTTGGAAAATCTCACACTTGAAGAATCAGGTTTCAAATCACAGCTTAAAGAGGAATACACAAGTGGTACAGTCAACACACCGGGCTGCGAACCAGAAGGCTGGAGGTTCAAGCCCACTCAGAAATGCCTCAGAAGAAACCCAAAAGAATCAACTAAAAAGATAACTACAAGAATTGCTGGGTAAGTTGTCCAGTTACAAATGAAAATATGAAAATGACTTTCCTTTATAAAATAAATCAAAGATCAGTTTTTAAAACTACAAGAAAATAATTAATTTATAAAAACAAAAAAAAATACTTATGAATAAGCTTATAAAGAAATAAGTGGAACTTAAATTCAGAAATCTACATAAATGTCTCGACTTATATAAGCAAGACTGATATTCCTCATAACTTAATTCGTATATTTAATGCCAATGGAGGGGGAAAAAAAACTAATTTTTTTTCTTCTTTTGATACGATTGTGGAATCCTTAGACTAAAAGAAAAAGAGGCAAGTATAACAAGAATGTTTTAAAAATATAATATGAGAAGGCTCTTGCCCTACTAGACACAAAAATGTATCATAAAACTACAATAACAAAAATAGTGTGGTACTTTTAAAAGAATCAACAGAAAGATTAGTGAAACAAAACAGAATCCCCTCAAGTATTTCCTGTATAAGAACTTTTTGTTGTTGTTAGGTGCCGTCAAGTCGGTTCCGACTCATGACAAACCTATAGGACAGAGTAAAACTGCCCCATACAGTTTCCAAGGAGTGTCTGGTAGATTTAAACTGCTGGCCTTCTGGTTAGCAGCCATAGCTCTTAACCACTATGTCACCAGGGTTTCTGTATAAAAACTTAACATATGTTAATATGTGTTAAAGGAAACGTTGTCAACTAATGGGAGGGAACTGTTACGTACAAAAGTGTTAGGAAAACTGACCACATAGACCAAATGAATGTGAGATAAAACACTAAATATTTTTAAACTAACCATGAAAATAAAACATAAGAAAACATTTAGTCAATCTTGGGATAAGGAAGTGTTTCTCAGCATAAAATCAATAAAATAATCACAAATGAAATGTTTTTAAATATTGGAAACTTGTTTATAAAAATATACAAAACTTCAGGCACATGAAAAACTGAGAAAATTTTAACATCTAATATGTCAAACAGTTAATATCATTAATATGTAAAGTCTTTTACAAATCAGTAAGGAAAACACTATTTTCTCAATGGAAAAATTAACTCAACATGAACAACATGAACAAGCAAGTCCCAGAAAAAATTGGGTCACTATCTCCAGTGATAATAAATTCACTTGAAAACATGAATATCTGGCCATTTTCAAACATTTTATCATGGACTTTTTTTAGTGGTAGCAATATTGCAATATGACAAGAGTATAACTAGAAGAGCAAAAGATAAAAGAAACGCTCTAGAAAGTCCCTTGGCAAAGTGTATTAGGAGCCTTAAAAAGCAATCATGTTTTTTATCCTAGTAATACCACTTCTCTGGAAAATAACCTAAGAAGATTATAATGGATGAAGCTCAAAGTTTAGAATAATTATTTTCTTGTGAAGGTAAAAAATTTCAGACAACCAAAAATCGTTCAGGTATAAGGAAAAGATCTTAAAAATATTTGTATATAAATAAATACTTTTTGTTGTGTGCTGTTGAGTCAATTCTGAATCATAGTGACCCTATATGGCAGAGTAGAACTGCCCCCATAGGGTTTCCTAAGCTGTAAATCTTTACAGAAGCAGATCACCAGGTCTTTTCTACTGCTGAGATGGTGGTGGGTTCGAACCACGGACCTTTCCGTTAGCAATCAAGCACTTAATCATTGTATCACCAGGACTAACTAGTTATTAAAAGAAATCCCTTGGTGGCGAGAATGGTTAAGCACTCAACTACTAGCCAAAAGATCTGCAGTTTGAACCCACCCAGAGGTGGCTGGTAAGACAGGCCTGGGAATCTGCTTCCAAAATGTCACAGGCTTTTAAACCGTATGGACTATAGGCCCACTCTGCAGACATGGGGCTACCATGAGTCAGAATCAGCTGGATAGCAACTAACAACAATAGCCATTTAAAAACAAGTTTTGAAGAAATTTAATTAGCCATTTACGCTATCGAATGGATAAAGCAAGAACCAAAAAAATATAAACCAAAAAAAAAAAAAAAAAACCAAACGCACGGCCGTTGAGTCGATTCCGACTCATAGCGACCCTATAGGACAGAGTAGAACTGCCCCATAGAGTTTCCAAGGAGTGCGTGGCAGATTCGAACTGCCATCCTCTTGGTTAGCAGCCGTAGCACTTAACCAGTATGCCATCAGGGTTTACAGAAAATGTGATTTCAAATTTGTAACACACACACACATTTTATACAGACTAGTAGGATATATATCATAATGATTATCTTTACATTGTTATATTAGAGTTATTCAAACCACCCAAGTTCAAAAACTAATTATACACAAAGTATAATTTTTGAAACCAATCAGCAACTAATGAATATTACTGCATATCTCAGCAAGAAATGTGGTGGTGAACAGGAAGGAAAAGGTTCAAAGAGAGTCAGAAGAAAAAGTAAAAGGCATAGCAAGGGGTAAAAATTTAAGAGGTCTAACAGCTGCTTAAGGGCTGCTCTGCATGCATCTGTCAGTTTGTCCTACTATGGAGCCTTACATGTTGCTATGATGCTGGAAGCTTCACCACCAGTATTTCAAAAAACAGCAGAGTCACCCATGGTGGACAGGTTTCAGTGGAGCTTCAAGAGTAAGACACACTAGGAATAAGGACCTGGCCATCTACTTCTGAAAAAAATTGGCCAGTGAAAACCTTATGAACAATAGAGAACATTGACTGATATACTGCCAGAAAATGAGCCCCTCAGGTTGGAAGGCACTCAGTATATGAATGGGAAGGGCTGCCTCCTCAAAGTAAAGTCAACCTCAATGACATGCATGGAGTCAAGCTTTAGGGACCTTCATTTGCTCAGCTGGCACAACTCAAAATAAGAAGAAACAGCTGCAAACATTCCATAGTAATTGGAATATAGATCTACAAAGTACGAATCTAGAAAAATTGGAAGTCCTAAAAAATGAAATGGAATACATAAAGATCCTAGGCATAAGTGAGCTGAAATGGGCCAGTATTGGCTATTTTTAATCAAACAATCATATTATCTACTATGCCAGGAATGACAAATTCAAAGGGAATAGCCTCGAATTCATTGTCAAAAAGAACATTTCAGGATCTATCCTAAAGTACAATGCTGTCAGTGATAGAATAATAGCCATATGCCTAAAGGAAAGACCAGGTAATAGAAATGTAATTCAAATTTACACACCATCCACTAAAGCCAAAGATAAGGAAATTGAAGATTGTTGTCAACTTCTGCAGTCTGAAATTGATCGAACATGCAATCAAGATGCACTGGTAATTACTGGTGATTGGTATGCGAAATTTGGAAACAAAGAACTAAAGCCCTTTGCCATCGAGTCAGTTCCAACTCATAGTGATCCTATAGGACAGACTAGAACTGTCCCATAGGGTTTTGAAGGAAAAACTGATGGATTCAAACTGCTGACCTTTTGGTTGGCAAGTGAATGCTTAACTACTGGGCCACCAGGGATCAAAAGAAGAACTGGTAGTTGGAAAACAGGGCCTTGGTGACAGTAATGATGCCAGAGATATCATGATAGAATTTTGCAAGACCAATGACTTTTTCGTTGCAAATACCTTTTTCAACAACATAAGCAGCAAGTATGCATGCAAACATCACCGGATGGAAAACACAGGAATCAAATCAACTACATCTGTGGAAAGAGATGATGGAGAAGCTCAATATCATCAGTCTGAATAAGTTCAGGACCCGACTTCAGAACTGATCATCAATTGCTTATATGCAAGTTCAAGTTGAAGATGATTAGAGCAAGTCCAACGAGAACCAAAATATGACCTTGAGTATATCCCACCTGAATTTAGAGACCATCTCAAGAATAGATTTGATGCATTGAATACTAATAACCAAAGACCAGATGAGTTATGGATGACATCAAGGACGTGACACATGAAGAAAGCAAGAGGTCATTAAAAAGACAGGAAAGAAAGAAAAGACCAAAATGGATGTCGGAAGAGACAATAAAACTTGCTCTTGAATGTTGTGTAGATAAAGCAAACAAAAGATATAATGATGTAATAGAGTTGAACACAAGATTTCAAAGAGCAGCTGGAGAAGACAAAGTAAACTATTACTATGAAAGAACTAGAGTTAGAAAATCTAAGGCAAGAACACACTTGGCATTTCTCAAGCTCAAAGAACTGAAGAAAAAATTCAAGCCTTGAGTTGCAATACTGAAGGATTCTTCAGGGAAAACATTAAATGACAAAGGAAGCATCAAAAGAAGATGGAAGGATTACACAGAACCACTGTACCAAAAAGAATTGATCAACATTCAACCATTTTCAAGAGGTATCATATGAGCAAGAATTGACAGTATTGAAGGAAGAGGCCCAAGCTGCACTGAAGGGGATGGCATATAACAAGTCTCCAGGAATTCATTGAATACCACTTGAGATGTTTCAACAAACGGATGCAGTGCTAGAGATGCTCACTCATCTATGTCAAGAAATTTGGAAGACAGCTATCTAGCCAACTCACTGGAAGAGAACCATATTCGTGCCTATTCCAAAGAAGGGTGATCCAACTGAATGTGGAAATTACCAAACAATATCATTTATATCACACACAAATAAAATTATGTTGAATATAATTAAAAAACAATTGCAGCAGTACACCCAGAAGGAATTGGCAGAAATTCAAGCTGAATTCAGAAGAGGAGGTGAAACAACAGATAGCATTGCTGATGCCAGATGGATCATGGCTGAAAGCAGAGCATACCAGAAAGATGTTTACCTGTGTTTTATTGACTATGTGAAGGCATTTGACTGTGTGGATCATAACAAATTATGATTAACTTGTGAAGAATGAGAATTCCAGAACACTCAGGTGTGCTCACAAACCTGTACAGAGATCAAGAGGCAACCGTTCAAACAAAACAAAGAGACACTGTGTGATTTAAGTTCAGAAAAGGTGTGCATTGGGGCTGTATCCTTTCAACATACACGTTCAGTCTGTATGCTGAGCAAATAATCCAAGAACCTGGACTACGTGAAAAAGAATGGGACATCAGGATTGGAGGAAGACTCATTAACAACCTTCAATAAGCAGATTACACAACTTTGCTTGCTGAAAGTGAAGAGGACTTGAAGCACTTACTCAGGAAATCAAAGGCTACAGTCTTCACTATGGATTGCACCTCAACATAAAGAAAACAAAAATCCTCACAACTGGACCAATAAGCAACATCATGACAAATGGAGAAAACACTGAAGTTGCCAAGGACATCATTTTACTTAGATCCATAGTCCACGACCGTGAAAGCAACAGTCAAGAATCAAACATTGGGCAAATCTGCAGCAAAAGACCTCTTTAAAGTGTTGAAAAGCAATGACATCACTTTGATGACTAAGGTGTGCCTGACCCAAATCATGGTGTTTTCAGTCCCTCATATGCATTCAAAAGCTGGCAATGAATAAGGAAGACTGAAGAAGAACTGATGCCTTTGAATTATGGCATTGGGGAAGAATGGCTGCCAGAAGAAGGAACAAATCTATCTTGGAAGAAGTACAGTCAGAATGTTCCTTAGAAGCAAGGGTGGCGAGACTTCATATCATGTACTTTGGACATGTTATCAGGAGGGATCAGTCCCTTGAGAAGGACATCATGCTTGGTAAAGTGGAGGGTCATGGAAAAAGAGGAAGATCTTCAACGAGACGGATTGACACAGTGGCTTCAACAATGGGCTCAAGCACAACAATGATTGTGAGGATGGTGCAGGACCAGGCAGCGTTTTGTTCCATTGTATATAGGATCGCTATGAGTCAGAACCAACAGGAGGGCACAAACAACAAGAACAAGGCCTGCAAACTGAAAGATTGGTGGTTTAAATTCACCCAGTGTTTCTGCAGGAGAAAGAACTGGTGATCTGCTCCCATTAATATTACAGCCTAGAAAACCCTGTGGGGCAGTTCTACTCTGTCACATGGTGTTGTTATAGTTGAAATAGACTCAAAGGCACCTAACAGCAAGAACAAAGGAAAGAAAAAAATTGGAGAGAGGATTCCCACCCCACCAGTGCCGTCGAGTCGATTCCGACTGAAGAGAGGATAAGATAGTGTCAAACAGTAACAACAACAACTACTAAAAAGAATAATGGTTAGTATTACATGTCTTCAGTATGAAAAAATTAGAAAAACAACTACATTACACCACATTGTTTTTCTTCAAAATAATGGACATTAAATCATTTATCAACCCTCTAGATTTTTTTTTTTTTTTTTTTTAGATTTAGCTACTAATTACAGCAAATTCAAGGGACCGGTGAACATGGTGAGCTACACTACGGGGGTGCAACCAACAAAATCCAAACTGTCAGAAATTCTGCAGGATATATGACTCAGTTTTTTCAACCTAAATTTGCAGAGAAAGAAAGAGGTGGAATTTATAGTTCAAAAGATAAGACACATAACGATTACCATCTATTGACTATGTTTAGAACTCATTTCAAAAAAAAAAAACTGTTTTTAGATAATACAAAATTGGTATTAAGGAATTATTAGGAAAATTTCAGGCATTTTAAAGGCATTGAGGTAAATTCTTATGGCTCTATTTTTAGACACACACTAAAATACTTACAGAAAGAAGTAATACGATGCATCAGATTAGCTTCCAAATGATCCCAGTGGAAGGAAACTTGGGTGGGGATACAGATGAACTGAAGTTGGCCAGGTATTGATAATTGTTGATGCTGGGTGATGGGGGCTTAGGATACTTTATGTTATTCTCTGTACTTCTGCACATGTTTGAAAATTAGCATTATGAAATGTTTTTTAAGTATAAAAATGAATACAGATTTCCTCCTTAAAATCAAGGAAGGAGTATTATGGCTCTTTGTAAAGAAGAGGTGGCTCTTGCAAACAGAAGAGTTACTGAAATAAAACAGTGTTTGTTTCATCATTTTACCTAAGACTAGCTGGTTCTAAAACTAGGGTTAAGGTTGTATGTTTACCATGCCCAATGAAGAAGCTGTGAAAACTAATTAAAACAATTCTATACATTGCTAAGTGTTCCTCAGAGACAGTAGCTGTGTACACACATTACAATGACGCTTATAATATGGGATTCTAAGGTTATATGGTACCGCTTCATGTCAGGAATTTCTCCATTGTTCATTATCTGTGCTGCAAAAATGATGATTCATAGATACAATGCCACCACTAAGTATTCACTAAACTTTACGCAATTAGGTACTTTTCTTTCTTGTCTTAAAGCTAAACACTCAGAGAAAATTCAATCTTTTATAAAAAAAACATTTAGCAAAAGTCAACAACCATATCCGCCTTCAAATAAAATGAATGTTTCCCAGCATTTAATATGCTATTTCTTTTCATACTTAGCATACGCCCCCTCAGGACTGCATTCTAAATACATTCCTCCCTGACACTGAAATTCTGGGCTTTAGACTTGTCTTCCTTTCAAGGTTATAAAACAATTTCTGTTTTTTCTTGATTTTATGAATATTAAAATTGTGAGAGCTTCATAATAGAAGGCACATAGAATTTTCACAACAAGCATTTAAAAACTAGATGCTTAACTATTCATTCCTTCACCATATTTTGACCTCTAAGTATTATTTTCCAGGTAATTTATAAGACAATTTTTCAAAATGTTGCCTTCAGTAATCCCTCAAACAATGAAAATTGAAATCAGTTCCCAATAGTTTGATTTGTTATCGTGGGTTTCCTTGAAGGATAGAATAACAAATCACTCCATACCTCAAGGCAACATGAATTTTTTAAGTTAGATGACAAATATCGGGGGATACAAAATTATTTTTATCACATAGGAATGAGTAACCATTTCTTAGCTGGCACATAGCTGAAAAGCAACATAAAAGCACAGATATCAATATGGTTATAAAATACTGTTAAATATTCAAAGAAGTCAATTCTTTTCCAGTCTTCCTTATTCACTGTCCAGCTTTCACATACATATCAGGCGATTAAAAACACCATGGCTTGGGTCAGGTGCACCTTAGGCCTCAAAGTGACATCTTTGCTTTTCAAAACTTTAAAGGGTTCTTTTGCAGCTGATTTGCCCAATGCAATGTGTCATTTGATTTCCTGATGGCTGCTTCCATGAGTGTTGATTGTGGAGCCGAGTAAAATGAAATCCTTGAGAACTTCTATGTTTTCCCCGTTTATCATGATGTTGTTTATTGGTCCAGTTGTAATGATTTTGTTTACTTTGCGGTGCAATCCATACTGAAGGCTGTGGTCTTTGATCTTCATCAATAAGGGCTTCAATTCCCCCTCCTTCACTTTCAGCAAGCAAGGTTATTTCATCTGCATATTGCAGGTTGTTAATGCATCTTCCTCCAACCTGATGCTACCTTCTTCTTCATATAGTCTGGCTTCTTGGATTATTTGCTCAGCGTAGAGATTGAATAAGTATGGTGAAAGTCTACAACCCTGATTCACACGTTTCTTGATTTTAAACCATGCGGTATCCCCTTGTTCTGTTTGGACAGCTGCTTTTTGATCCATGTACAAATTCCTCATGATCACAATTAAGTGTTCTGGAACTCCCATTCTCCACAATATTAACCATAATTTGTTATGATCCACACAGTTCAACGCCTTTGCATAGCCCATAAAACACAAGTAAACATCTCTCTGGTATTAGTATTAGTGACCTCATATAAATTCCAGATGATAAACATTTTTTTTTTCTCTAAAGTCTCACAAGGTACCTTTTTAGAGAACCATTTTAGAACTTTACCTAAGATTGATCAATTAATTTGTTCATCCACTCAACAATTATTTATTGGAGAACTTGTGTGGCACAAACAGTTCATACGCTTGGCTGCTAACCCAAAGGTTGGAGGTAAGAGTCCACCCAGAATCACCTTGAAAGAAAAGCCTAGTGAACTATTTCCAAAAAATCAGCCACTGAAACCCTGTGAAACACAATTCTGACATGCATGAGTTGAAATCGATTCAATGGCAACTGGTATTAACGCTAAAAATAAAAACCAAATCCGTTGCCATCAAGTCGATTCCAACTCATAGCGACCCTATAGAGCAGAGTAGAACTGCCCCATAGAGTTTCCAAGAAGCACCTGGTGGATTCGAACTGCTGGCTTTTTAGATTATCAGCCATAGCACTTAACCGCTACACTACCACGGTTTCCTGGTATTAATGCTATGCACTGGAAATCCTGTAGTAGCAAAACAGACGAAAATTACTGCCTTCATGTAGTATATTAAAACCAAACCCATTGCTGTCGAATCAATTCCAACTCATAGATACCCTATAGGACAGAGTAGAACTACCTCATAGGGTTTCTAAGGGGCGGCTCGTGGATTTGAACTGCCTACCTTTTGGTTAAAAAACAAAAAAAAAAACCAAACCCAGTGCCGTCAAGCCGATTCTGACTCATAGCGACCCTATAGGACGGAGTAGAACTGCCCCATAGCGTTTCCAAGGAGAGCCTGGCGGATTCGAGCTGCTGACCCTTTGGTTAGCGACCATAGCGCTTAACCACTATGCCACGAGGGTTTCCAGGCGCTCCTTGGGAACTCTATGGGGGCAGTCCTACTCTGTCGTATAGGATTGCTATGAGTCGGAATCCACTCGAGGGCACTGGGTTTGGTTTGGTTTGGTTTACCTTTTGGTTAGCAGCCAAGCTCTTAACCACTGTGCCACCAGAGGTCCCGTGTAGTGTATTGGAAGAGTAATAAACAATACAAATAAGTGAATTATACAGAATTTTAGACAATGCCAAATGTTTAGGTGAAAAATAAAAGAGGAAAGGCAGGTAGAAAGTCTGGTAGATGGAGGTGGGGGGTTAATTTTAGATAATGGTCCATGGAAGGCCTCTCTGAAAAGGTAACACTTGTGAAAAAACTAAAGGAAAAAGATTAATGTCCTACTTCCTGAGGATAAAAGTTGGAGAATGCACTTTTCTCCTCTCCCTGAAAAATGAGATTGTACAATCCCGTCCCTAATATACTGTTATGCATTTCCTCAAAGACTTCAGCAAGTTATTTGTCTTCTATGTGTCCCGCCATTTGTGAAACAGACTTGAAAATAGTGCTCACCTCGTGCAGTTACTGTAAAGATTCAATGAGATCAAGGATGCAAAGACTACAAGAGTGCCTGGCACATACTAAGCACAATGTGTTCTGCTACATGTGTCTGCTTTGCAAATTAGTCCCTAGAGAATTGATAAATTAGAAATTAAAGTCAGCATACTTTTCTTTTCTTGCATCAGACAAGATTTACCCCAGTACATTGCTTTTTCACTAAGTTAGAGCAGTCAAATTCTAACGAAGTCCCAGATGCATATACATCTGTGCTTTTATTGACTTACTTATTTTTTTACTTCTAAAACATGACTTGCTCAAAGGTAAATTTAACTAGAAAAAAAGTTGCCATATGGGGAAAGCTATATAGTTTTCTAATTTGTCACCAAATATATTGAAAGATGTGGTGAAATATATTATTTTTAAATAGCATCATGTAGATGGAAGGTTTCCTGTGACACAGTTTAGCTAATAATTGTGTGCTTTTGACATTAATTTTACTTCTTAATCATTTATATTAAATTTTACAGATAGCAATCATTTCTCAAACCTTCATAATGAACACTAGTAAAAATCCAATGATTAGTATTATCTAAAATAAATTAAAACTAAAACCTTTTAAGACCATCTCAGTTACACCAAAACAAAACAAAAAAATGTGCTATTATGACACAGAGGCCATGTATAGCTGAGGCAGATGTTTGCTACTGAATTGTGTCGTTTCACATGAGACATTTATCTCAGCCAGCACTGTTTGTCAGGTGTGGACCGGTGCAAGCACAGGTCTAATGAGGACAAGATGGTGATTCTGATTCCTGACCAGCCCCTGTTAGCGTCACTGAGGGAAACAGCTCGGCAAACACAAATGCTCCATTAGTTCCAACAGTCATTTCACAAAAGATGCCATTTTTCACAGGGAATGCAAAACAAAAGACCATGGTCAGCTCCTCTTAACCTGCCAGCATTATTAGGGTGATGGATAGAGCTCCAGAAAGGGCATGTTCTGCTGATGTCTGCAGGGTCAACAACCTCTGCATAGACTCTCCTTCTGAATATCTATATGGTGTGAGAGATTTTTTTTTTTTTTTTAATGAGAGAAGGAGACAAGGTGCAGGATTTAACAGGTGGGCAACAGTTTGGTAACACTTTTCTTGGAGCATTTCTAAATGAGAGCAAATGACGCTTGGAGAAAATAGAGTTCTGTTTACAAATGAAGTGTTATTCACTAGGGCACAGGAAAGGGACACTACTTATAAAAGTTTTTGTAACCCAGTTGGTGAGTAGCACAAACGGTGGATGTGTTCGGCTGCTAACCAAAAGGTTGGAGTTTCGAGTCCACCCAGCGGCACTTCAGATGAAAGGCCTAGTGATCTACTTCCAAAATATCATTGAAAACCCTATGGAGCGCAGTTCCACTCTGACACCACTGGGTCACCATGAGTTGGAATCGACTCGACGACAACTGTTTTCTTTTATTTACTTCTGTATATTTCCTAACTTTATACAAAAGAGATCAATGATATCACACAGATTTTTTATTAGGCCTTGTCTTTTCCCCTAATACCATGAAGATATTCAAAAAGGGGATTCTATGCATAGGTCATTGACCCAAATATCGGCAGAACATGCCCTTTCTGTATTTGTATCACAATGGCAGAGTTAAATAGTTGTGATGCAGACTGTCTGGCTCACGAAGCCAAAACTATTTGCTATATGAGGTCTTCTACAGAGGAAGTCTGCTGACCTCTGGTCCGGGACATAACAGAGGGTAGAGTTCCTCTTTCCTAACTGATGACTTCATCATCAGAAACATTCATTATAACATTCTAGTGAACAGTTACAGTCTATTTACGATCAGGTGCCAAAAAATTGGGTAACAGAGAAAGGAAAGCATTAATAAACCTTAAAAACTCAATCTACATATTTAGTTGCTATCAATGCTTACAGCCACTAAAGGAGTCCTCATTAAGACAATATTGCATGAAGAAAGAACTGACGTAATTTTGACCATAGAGTAGAAATGCTTGTGTGCTGAGAATTCTCAAAAAAACATAAAAATAGATACTATTATTTAAAAATAAATCACATTTAAAAGTATCCTTCTATCTTGCCTAAGGTGCATTCATAATGAAAATCTCTAAATGAAACTAATTGAACTTTTTAATAGGCCTAAGAAATTACCTGCACAGCACAAATGCATGAGTGCGAGCTTCTGCCTTTTTTTTTTTTAATGCATTTTTTTTAGGATGCTGTTCTAAAGTTTTCTTTTGTAATCAAGTAATCCTACTTTTTCTAAACATAATTTACATAGTTCTATATTATTCTTCCCAATTTGGAAGACAGTTACCTGGCCAACTGACTGGAAGAGATTCATACTCCAGTCTATTCCAAAGAAAGTTGACCCAACAGAATGCAGAAATTATCAAACAATATCGTTAATATCACACACACACATAAAATTACACTGAAGATAATTAAAAAACAATTGCAGCAGTACATCAGGATGGAACTGCTGGAAATTCAAGCTGGATTCAGAAGAGGACGTGAAACGAAGGATATCATTGCTGATGTCAGACGGATCCTGGCTGAAAGCAGAGAATACCAGAAAGATGTTTACCTGGGTTTTATTGACTACACAAAGGCATTTGACAGTGTGGATACTAACAAATTATGGATAATGTTGCAAAGAATGGATTTCTAGAACACTTAATTGTAACCATGCTGAACCTGTACATAGACCAAGAGGCAGTCATTGGAACAGAACAAGGGGATACTGCAAGGTTTAAAATCAAGAAAGGAATGAATCAGGGTTGTAGACTTTCACCATACTTATTCAATCTCTATGCTAAGCAAATAATCTGAGAAACTAGACTATATGAAGAAGAAGGTGGCACCAGGATTGGAGGAAGACTCATTAACAACCTGCATTATGCAGATGACACAATCTTGTTTGCTGAAAGTGATGAGGACTTGAAGCACTTACTGATGAGGATCAAAGACCACAGCCTTCAGTATGGATTATGCCTCAATGTAAAGAAAACAAAAATCCTTACAACTGGACCAGTAAGCAACATCGTGATGAATGGAGAAAACACTGAAGTTGTCAAGGATTTCATTTTGCTTGGATCCACAATCAACACCCATGGAAGCTGAGGTCAAGAAATCAAATGACACATTGCATTGGGCAAATTGGCTGTAAAAGACCTCTTTAAAGTGCTGAAAAGCAAAGATGTCACCTCGAGGCTTAAGGTGCGCTTGACCCAAGCTATGGTGTTTTCAATCGCCTCATATGTATGTGAAAGCTGGACAATGAGTAAGGAAGACCGAAGAAGAATTGACACCTTTGAATTATGGTGTTGGCGAAGAATATTGACTATACCGTGGGCTGGCAGAAGAACGAACAAATCTGCCTTGGAAGATGTACAGCCAGAATGCTCCTTAAAAGCAAGGAAAGTGAGACTTTGTTTTGCATATTTTGAACATGTTATCAGGAGGGACTGGTCCCTGGAGAAGGACATCATGCTTGGTAAAGTAGAGGGTCAGCAAAAAAGAAAGAGACCCTCAATGAGACGGATTGAAACAGTGGCAGTAACAATGGGCTGAAACATAGCAATGATTGTGAGGATGATGCAGGACCAGGTGGTGTTTCACTCTGTTGTGCACGGGGTTACTCTGAGTCGAAACCAACTTGGTGACACCTAACAGCAATTTTATTCTATTCAGAATATTTCAATGAAAAAGGAAAGTTCAGTATGACTTTATAAGATAGCATAAGCTTTCAGACTGAAACAATAGTCAGCATGAGGAAAGATAAGATGATCAGCAAGATTCAGAAAAATCTTGACTTCTGCAACTGAGACTCAGACAGTAGCACTGGTAATTCCACTTTCTTTGTGAGTTGGAATGCATTCAAGAGAGAAGACTGCCATACCAAAGAATGTACTATTCCACAACTGGAACAAAAGACACTAGAGATAGTACCATTTTTTTCGAGCTGTATAAAAACCAACAACAAAACCCATTGCCGTCAAGTCAATTCCTACTCATAGCAACTCTATAGGACATCATACAACCGGCCCCATAGGGTTTCCAAGGCTGTAAATCTTTACGGAAGCAGACTACCACATCTTACTCCCATGGAGCAGCTGGTGGGTTCGAATCGCTGACTTTTGGTTAGCAGCTGAGCATGTACTACAAATGCCATAGACAGTTTATAGCCTAATAGTTTCCGTGTGGGAGGCCCCTCCTTAGGCAAACATCATATTCCCAAGAAAATAAAGGCTAGATCATTGAAAGAATAATAGGCACAACTAGAATCACACTGTAATGTAGTTAGGCTAGACTGCTGAGTGAGGAGAAAGCATATGGAGAAAGAAAGAAAAGATAACATGAAGGAGCCTTGAAGCACCAGACATGTGAGCGATGCCTCCTTGGACTTTCCAGGCCAACCCAGCCAGCAACTGAATGCAGCCAAGTCGATGGCAGGTAAGGCAGAAGACTCCCAACCAATTTCCATCCAAATATCTGACCAAAAAATTGCAGAAACCAGGAATCATTGTTGTATTAAGCCACTGTTTTGGGTTTCTCACCCAGCAGTAGGTAAGTGAAATATGTTCTTTTTTTCCAGCCACTCTCTCACCCATCCTAGGCAGGAACTTAATCTTTCTCAGGGGTTTGGCTTGGAGGGCAGACTAAGGTCAACCTGGAGCTGGGAAGTTGCAAATCTCCAATCAGTGAAGCCTCAATTTCATTCAAATCAATTTTCTGGACTCATGTTTTCTTCCATATAATGACCCTTCAGGGATTTTTAACAGGATCCAGCTATTTGGCCATTTTAAAGCTGCAGCTTCACTTAAGGATCTATTTATAAACAAAAATACGAAAGGGAGCAAAACCAAGACAAAGATACTCAAAGGGGAAAAGGCAACTTAGCCCTTCTACGTTAAAGTCTATCAGCCCCTAAAGTCCCTGAGTCACAGTGAATTCGGGAATGGAGTCATTGGAATGCAAGAAGGGCAACTATAGGTGTCACTGAGTTACTCGATGGCATGCAACAAGTATAATTGGACACAGGTTTACAGTCCAAGAGAACAGTGTTAGTAAATGGGCACAGCCACAAAAGCCTATGAGAATCCAAGAATAATGAGGTCAATTAAATCATGCCAATCACTGTTCAAGGAAACTGTAATGCTGCAACTATGCTGAGACCCAGGCTTAGAGCACAGACAGCCCTAACATAACATGTGGAAAACAACAAAATACAGAGTGTTTTGCAAAGCTGCTCAGAATAAGAATTTGCTGTAATTTTGTGCATGAGTCAATGCAGGGGAAAAAAAACATCTGAGGGCATGTTAATGTATGGGAGGAGGCCCGTTGGCACAGTGGTTCAAGCATTTGCTAACCATCAGGTCGGCAGTTCAAATGACCAGTCGCTCCTCAGAAACCCAAGGGGGCAGCTCTGCTCTGTCCTATAAGGTCACTATGAGTCGGAATTGACTCAACGGCAATGGGTTTGGTTTTCTTAGTTTTTATTTATGTGAAGAGTACAAATTTTATACCCTCATTAGAATACTGAATGAAAAGTTGAAGTCACACTTAAAGTCAATTTTCTGAGGCTTTGTTATAGGTATAAGAGTACTAAATGTACCAAACACAGCTGTGGTTGTTGTTAGATGCCATCAGATCGGTTCCGATGCATAGTGACCATACATCCAACAGAATGAAACACTGCCTGGTCTTGTGCCATCCTCATAATCTTTGCTATGTTTAAGCCCGCTGTTGCAGCTACTGTGTCAATCCATCTCCTTGAGGGTCTTCTTCTTTTTCACTGACCTTCTACAGAACATGATGTGCTTCTCCAGGGACTGGTTCCTTCTGATAATATGTCCAAAGTAAGTGAGATGAAGTCTCACCATCCTTGCTTCTAAGGGGCATCCTGGTTATACTTCATCCAAGACAGATTTGTTCATTCTTCCGGAAGTCCACAGTATATTCGATATTCTTTGCCAGCATCATAATTCAAAGGCATCAATTCTTCATTAGTCTTTCTTATTCTTTGTCCAGGTTTCTCATGCATATGAGGTGACTGAAAATACTTTGGCTTGGGTCAGGTGCACCTTAGTCCTCAAAGTGACATATTTGCTTTTTAATGCTTGAAAGAGGTCTTTGGCAGCGAATTTGTCCAATATAATACATCCTTTGGTTTCTTGAGTGTTACTTCCATAGGCATTGATTGTGTATCCAAGTAAAATGAAATCCTTGACAACTTCAAAATTTTCTGCATTTATCATAATGTTGCTTATTGGTCCAGTTATGAGAATTTTTGTTTTCTTTACATTGAGGTGCAATCCATAGTGGAGGTTGTAATGTTTGATCTTCATCAGTAAGTGCTTCAAGTCCTCTTCACTTTCAGCAAACAAGGTTGTGTCATCTGCATATTGCAGGTTGTTAATGAGTCTCCCTCCAATTTTGATGTCACATATTATCCAGCTTCTCAGATTATTTGTTCAGTATACAGACTGAATAAGCATGGTGAAAGAATACAAACTTGATGCACTACTTTTCTGATTTTAAACCATGCAGGATACTTCTGTTTGAACGACTGCCTCTTGGTCTATGTACAGATTCTTCATGAGCACAACTAAGTGTGCTGGAATTCCTATTCTTTGCAATATTATCCATAATTTGTTAATGATCCACACAGTGGAATGCCTTTGCATAATCAATAAAACACAGGTAAGCATCCTTCTGGTATTCTCTGCTTTCAGCCAGGATCCATCTGACATGAGCAATGATATCCCTTTTTCTATGTTTTCTTTTGAATCTGGCTTGAATTTCCGGCAGTTCTCTGTCAATGTACTGTTGCAACCGTTACTAACTCTTTGTAAATCCAAACATTGCTCTTCCCCTTCTAAACAAAGAAGACAGACTCTGTCTTTTCTGTGCTCTGGTGCTGTCCCATTTCAAGTCCATCATAAGGAAGCATGTATTAGCAGTAAATATTGCATATCATTGTATAAATAATAGGATGAAATATCCCTCCCTTCTATCCCAGGAGCTACATTAATGGCTGCCTTCTTCCGGCTGTGATTTTATCAAAGATTCCAGTTTAGGTGGCTAAAGTCTGGATAGAACAGCTTGAAAAGTCACTGTGGTATTGGTTTGAGCAGTTTCTGTCTCCCTAAAAGAACTCCTTTTTCACAACTGGCTTAACTCAGAAAGTGGCATAAAATTTTTCTCCGGATGGACTCCTCTGTCATCCCTCTTCTCCCCTAAGACACCCTACAATCACTCAATAACAGTAAAGCTACAGAGTGTATTGAATTCCTAGAACATGATAAATCACGCAGTAGGAGAAATTGGAAACTAATTGAACATATGGAGAGTTTCTTGGCTCAATAATTTTACAATCTTTTAGATGAGATCTTAAAATGCCTTCTTCTAATCATAATTCAATAACAAAAAAGGCAAATCAAATTATAGCCACAACTTTCTGACATACTTACCTCTTTCTATTACAGACAAAGTGATCAATGAAGCTCCGGAGCTGAGCGCATCCCCATTCTCGTTCTAAGCAGTCACAGTCCCTCCTTACACTCCAACATCTTCCTTCTTAGCTTGTGCTCCCAACCTCTAGATATGGCTGCAAAGCTAACAGCTTCCTCTACAAATGTATGTTCCTTTGTCTGTTGTTGTTGTTGTTAGGTGCATCGAGTAGGTACTGACTCATAGTGACCCTACGTACAACAGAATGAAACACTGCCCAGTCCTGCGCCATCCTCACAATTGTTTCTATTCCTGAACCCATTGTTGCAGCCACTGTGACAATCTATCTTGCTGAAGGCCTTCCTATTTTTTGCTGGCCCTCTACTTTATCAAGCATAATGTCCTTCTCCAGGGACTGATCCCTCCTGATAACATATCCAAAGTATGTGAGATGTAGTCTCACCATCCTTGCTTCTAAGGAGCATTCTGTTTGTACGTCTTCCAAGACAGATTTTTTTGTTCTTTTGGCAGTCCATCGTATATTCAGTATTCCTCACCAACGCCATTATTCAAAGTCATTGATTCTTCTTTGGTCTTCCTTATTCATTGTCCAGATTTCACATGCATATGAGGCAAAAAAAAAAAAAGCTGCTGTCAAGTGGATTCCAACTTATAACTACCCTAAAGGACAGAGTAGAACTTCCTTATATGGTTTCCAAGGAGCACTTGGTGGATTCAAACTGCTGACCTTTTGGTTAGCAGCCACAGCTCTTAACCACTAAAACCATGACTTCAGTCAGGCGCACCTTAGTTTTCAAGGTAACATCTTTGCTTTTCAACACTTTAAAGAGGTCTTTTGCAGCATATTTGCTCAATGCAATGTGTCATTTGATTTTCTGATGACTGATTCCACAGCTGTTGATTGTGAATCCAAGTAAAATGAAATCCTTGACAACTTCAATGTCTTCTCTGTTTATTGTGATGTTGCTTATGGGTCCAGTTGTGAGGATTTTTGTTTTCTTTATGTTGAGGTATAATCCATATTGAAGGCTGTGGTCTTTGATCCTCATCAGTAAGTGCTTCAAGTCCTCTTCACTTTCAGAAAGCACGGTTGTGTCACCTGTATAACGCAGGTTGTTAATGAGTCTTCCTCCAATCCTGATGCCCTGTTCTTCTTCATATGGTCCAGCTTCTTGGATTATTTGCTCAGCATACAGAATGAATAAATATGGTGAAAGGATACAACGCTGTCTATGCTGACCCCTTAATGCTCTTTGCTAGTTCCTTTATTCTGCCTCAGTTGATTCACTATCATACCCAACAGTGATTATTCTGATTCTTCCCATTCTCTTTAGGCCTGCTGCTCCTCTTCTGTTTTCCTGGTCCTCCAACAAGTACGTACCTCTTTCTGTACCAAATGAAAACCAGTAAATTGTCTTCTTTTTCTTCTCTATTTCCAAATACTGAGCCTGTGTGTATCCACATCTCATTCCTTGTCATGCTGTTGCTGATTCCTCAACACAGCGGTAATGCCATCCTTACCTGTGACCCACTCGGGAAGATTGATGTTCCATCAGATGCCCCTTTCCCTCTAGCACAGGGAAGCGGTATGAGGTAGTGGTTAAAAGCTTAGTCTCCAGAGCTAAACCACCTGAGGTTAAATTTGGACCCCATCACCTGTTTGTGTGACCTTGAACAAGTTACTTAACCTCTCCATGTCTTAGTTTCCTCATCTGAAATATGGGTAGTAATAGCAGTATTTACCTTATAGGTGTGGTATAAGAATTAATTAGTTAAAGCATTTGGAAGGCTACTTGGTAGATAGTAAGCATTCAAATACCGTTAGCTATTACTACCTTCAACACTCTTTAAATTCTTCCCCCACTTAATCTTCCATGTTCGTAAGCATCTGTGCCATTTTTCTTTATTACTTCAACAGCAATCTTCATTTGAAAGTATAGTTTATATTTATTGTTGTATTTTCTCTTTGCTGACTGACTCATTACCAAAAACCAAACCCGTTGCCATCAAGTCGATTTGAACTCATGGTGACCCCATGTGCTACAAGGTAGAACTGCTTCATAGGGTTTTCTTGGCTGTAATTTTTATGGAAGTAGATGGCCAGTCCTTTCTTCTGTGGTGCCACTAGGTGAGTTTGAACCATCAACCTTTAGGTTAGCAGTTGAGTGCAAACTGTGCCACCCACGGATCAGCCCCCCACCAATAATTTCCCAGACGTTGATTCCAAGGGCCTGTTTCTGTTCTTATCGTTCTTCATTTCTCCAGCTGCTGTACCACTGACTGTGTGTTGCCACAAAGCAGGGGGGCCTTTATGAGTGTTTGAAACTAAAGAAATGGGCGTGTGCCACAAATTACTGTTTTTACAGGGTATTGTATGAGGTAACTGAACTTTTGGTAAGAAAAATAGAAGTTTTGAAAATTTTCATTTGTTACACATATGTACCAGCAGACTCTGGTGGGGACTTGGGTATAATTTGTGGTACTTCATATGTACCACTAAATACTTAGGGTATGCTTGTAGGAGAGGGCAAGAAAGAAAAAAATCCATACTACCTGCTAAAAATTCAGCATGCTTCCATTAATGAAAACATATGGTATCAACAAAAAATTTGAAGCAGAAAATAATTGGTTCACAAAACAGTTTAGCCTCCAAAGTAGAAAATATTCATGTGTAGTGGTTTTTTTTTTTTTTTTTTTTAGTGGGTGATTGGAAAGTATACTTTAGAATCGTTGGGGAACCAAGTATCATTATCAGTACAGCCAAATCAAAGTGAGCTGACACACTGTGGTGATCCAGTGTGCACTAATAACTCTGGGCCATCGCACCAGTGCTTTTCTGGAACAGTGGATCGTTTTTTGAAAAAAAAGTATGTTTTTTTGCAAACTTGTGTTTTTTTCATATAAACCAGTACTGTTCTTTTCATTTTTGATTGAACACACCAACACACACACACAACCATTGGCTCCTACAAATTAGTTCAAATTCTTATGACAAATGTACTTGGACAAACGCTCTGTTTACAAATATGAAACTATGTTTATTTCCATTTCCTGTTGAAGTTCATTTGAAAATAGCACCAAGTCTAGAAATTCTGGTTTTAGAGAACAGTCATTCTCTATTTACTGCTTCAAAATGTGTTTATTTGAAAGTTACATTTTCAACTGGGGGTACGAATAGGTGGTACAACCGTTATATTTGGAGTAAAAGCTTGTCAGTGGTGAAAATAAAAAATTAACCAGGGGAATTCAGAACAACCTTGAGGCATGGGGTGTATCACAGGGAATTTGATGGTTTGAAACATCATAGCAATTCCCAACCACAACTAGGGAATTTGAAGTAAGTGCTGCAGTTGGCCACAAATTTGTAAAGTATATTCATATGCTCATTTAAAACATAGAATTTTAATCACTGTAGAGATGAAAATATGCCTGTCTTGATGATAATTGAATGCAAAGATCCTGAGAAATAGATCCATGGAAACATCATATGGAACATAAAATTTTTAAATCAACTGTGAAAACAGTTTGAGAAATCTCATCTAGTAGCAGTGTTCCAAAAGCAGAATCAAACAAACTAGCAGAAAAAAGACCTCTTGAGGCATCACCACCATTAATTGTAGAATCGTTGTGAAAGATGTAACTCCTGAGACAGGGGTAGCTTGGTGGAGCTTTAAAGGGCAGATTAGGTGGAATCTGTTTTGATTCAAAAAGAGGCAATTGAGATGAGAAAGTGCATTTTTACAAGGCAAAGCCTTATTGAATAATTAAGATTCAGAAGATAAATTAGATTTTTACCAAATATTAGGACACAAACATAGTTATGATGTAATTACTCCACTGGGTGGTTTTGCTTACAATGTAGTGTGTGAAGGTATGTTAATTGGCAAAGTACCTGAAGGGAGGACTGGTGAAGACATTTTCAATATGGTATGAGCATTTTAGTTAGCATGATATCAACTAGAAAAAATGTTGGAATTAAATCTATGTTAAATGAACTTTTGATATGCATCAAAGACGTTATGCCCCTCCAGCAAGCAAAGATTTTATTCATTCATTTAAAAATATTTTTGAACTTCTTCTGAGACAGGGCTATGCTAAAAAAAAAAAAAACAAAAAAAAAACACTTGTTGCCATCGAATCAAATCCAACATCCAGTGGATCTGAACTATTAACTTTTTGGTTAGCAGCCAGAGCTCTTAACCACTATACTACCAGAGCTAGATCATGGATATTTAACACCCTATAAGGCAATTTTTTTTTTTTTTTTTTTTTTTTTAAGGCAGACATGAACACTCTTGTGGCATAGTGGTTAAGCACTACGGCTGCTAACCAGAAGGTCAGCAGTTTAAATCCACCAAGTGCTCCTTGGAAACTTTAGGGGGCAGTTCTACTTGGTCCTGTAGGGTCTCTATGAGTTGGAATTGACTCAACAGCAATGGCTTCAAGGCAGACATAGTCTTATTCTTATGGTACTTACATTCACCAAGAGACTGCTTAAGAGTTTTTCTTGATCTTATCATTGTGTTCACTGGCAGTAAAAGTGGAAAATTTTGCAAGACACAGTATTTTTAATATTCATTATCTTAGATAAAATTGTAATATAATGGGAAGAAACTTAGAAAGCTTATACTACTACCTAAATGCTTCCTTACTCAAACAAAAAGTAGAACTCATGGTTAAAATTTTCTAATTTAGCTATTAATTAGTTTATTTCCATGCGGATAGCAAAGACATCATGATAAAGCCAAAAATACTGAATAATATGAGCTAATTTATTGTTCACACTTATAAGAAATTGTAGGTTACATGGGATGGTTTATTTAGCAGATTTTTCCCCTAAAGGCTGAACACCCTTGTTCAACTATTGCAAATTAAAATTATGATGGTTTTTATAGAAATAACAAAACTAACATGAAATGCCAGTTTAAGAGTTGAATGAAGATATCAAAATATGAATAATTTGAGACTTAGCTAATTTACATATGACAAAAAAAATTACAACCTTAGTCACAAAATAAAGATCATTATTTGTATTTCCTCACAGGACATGTCCTTTTAGAATATTTTGCTGGAAAGCAAACCAAACGAACCAGAGGATCAGAGGCTTTGTTAGTTCGCCACTAGACAAACAGACAAGTGAGTTGACGACTCAGCAAGAAGTTGAACTCATTGAGCTTTTTGGCAAGAGCAGCTTGACAACATAGTACCATCCCTCTATTTTTGATCTTTGGCTTCTCCTCACAGGGATTCCCCTTAATGTAGCTCATAATGTCTTTAAATATTACTTCCTTATATATTAGTTTCCTAGGACTTTGTTATAAGTTACCACAAACTGGGTGGCTTAAAAACCACAGAAATATACCTTCTCACAGTTGTGGAGGACAGAAGTCTGAATTTAAGGTGTTGCATGGGTTGGTTCCTTCTAGAGGACCTGTGAGAAAATCCATTTCATGCCTTTTCCCCAGATGCTACTTGCTAATGGCAGTGTTTGGCAATTCCTTGGCTGGTGGCTGTATCACTTACACCTCTACATTCCTCTTTACAGGGTTCTTTCCTCTGGGTCCCTCCCCTGCATCTCCTATAAGGACTTGTCATTTGATGTAGGGCCCATTCTGATTCAGGGCCCACCCTAATCTACCCTAATCTCATATAAAAACCAAACCTAACCCAGTGCCGTCGAGTCGATTTCGACTCAGATATCCTTAATTTAATAACACCTTCAAAGACTTTTTTCTAAATAAGATCATATTTATAGGTTCTGGTGGCTAGGATTTGGACACATCTTTTTGGGGAGATACTTTTCAACCCACCAGAACTTAGTACCCATGTATACTTGTGAATCTCGTTTCTAAGAATACGATAACACTGAGACAAATAAGAAAAAGTGCAGAGATGGCTGAATCCAACGTACGCAATCAGCTTTCTCCAATTCAGGCCAATTACCCACAAGTCATAAACTTAATTAACAAAATCTAGGGTGCCATTTTTGTGTCACTTTCCCTCGACAACTACATCTAAACCTTTAGTGCCAATTTCCCAGCTTTTAGTTATAGTCGCCAGATTAATCATTCGACCCCATTGCTTAAGACCCTCAGTGATTTGGTGTGGTATTTAAAATAAAATCCACTTCTTGGCCTGGTTGCCCAGGCCATGCTCACACCCTGAACTTCATCCTGTACCATGCTTCCCTAGCCTTTTTTTCTTTTTCCCATATCAGATTCCTTGCATCTTAAGGCATTTACACTTGCAATTTTTTTTTCTTCCAACATGTGAATGTCTTTCAGATCTTACCAGAGCTGGTCCTCCTTGTTATTCAGAGCTCAGCTCAGAGGTCACTCCGTAAGAGAAGCTTCTTCGACCACACTGCCTCGCTCCCCACCTGTCTTGACTGATCACTGTGTTTTACTTTCATCATATGAGATAGCACTTAACTTTCTTGTCCATTTCTTTAATTACTTGACTAAAATTTCTCTCCGTCTTACTAGACTATAAGATTCATGAATTGTTGTTGTTAGGTTTTAGTCAATTTTGGACTCACAGTGACCCCATGCGACAGAGTAGAACTGCCACAGAGGGTTTTCTAGGCTATAATCTTTACAGCAGCAGATTGTTAATTCTTTCTACTGCAGAGCCACTAGATGGTTCAAACCATCAACCTTTCAGTTAGTAGCTGAGTGCTTAACCATTGCACCACAAGGGCTCTTTTAAGTTCCATGAGAGGAGGGGCCTTCTCTGTTTTAGTCATTTGCATATTCCTAGTGCCTTGAGTAGTGTCTGGTACATGGAGGTCACTCAGAAAACAGTTGTTGATTAAATAAATGAATCTCAATACAGCAGCACCTTGACCATTAAGCAACGGGCCAAGAAGAAATTTAAACGTGCCTAGATCATGAGTCCACAACTTGTCTGTGAGTTTGCCATACTGCAGTGGTTTGCATGTTGCTGTGATGATGGAAGCTATGCCACCAGTATTTCAAATACCAGCAGGGTTACCTATGGTGGATAATATTCAGAGGAGTTTCCAGACTAAGACACACTAGGAAGAAGGATCTGGCAGTCTATGTCTGAAAAAGATTGGCCAGTGAAAACCTTATGGTTAGCAGCGGAACATTGTCTGATACAGCCCTCAAAGATGAGTCCCTCAGGCAGAAGGCACTCAAAACGTAACTGGGGAAGAACTACCTCCTCAAAGTAGAGTTGACCTTAATGACTTAGATGGAGTAAACCTTTCGGACCTTCATTTGCCGATGTAGCATGACTTAAAATGAGAAAAAAAAAGCTACAAATATCTATCAGCAATCGGAAAGAAACCAAGGAAAATTGAGAGTTCTCAAAAATGAAATGGAATGCATTAAGATTGGTATCTTAGGCATTAGTGACCTGAAACAGACTGGTATTGCCCATTTTGAATCAGACAGTCATATGCTCTACTATGCCATGAATGACAAAATGAAGAGGAATGGCTCACATTCATTGTCAAAAACATTTCAAGAGCTATCCTGAAGAACAGTGCTGACAGTGATAATTACACATGTCTGCAATGAAGACCAGTTAATACAACTACACCTAAAAAAAAAGAAAAAAACAAAACACCTACTACTCACTTATTGACTATCTCATTATCCAACATTTCGCATTTACGACAATAGTAAAAAAATCTACTATACAAATATCTTGTGCATTATATTATACATCTGGCAGTAACGAACCCTGAAGTGTGAGGTCAGAGGCTGTGATAGTTAAGGTTACGTGTCAACTTGACTGGGCCATGATTGTCAGTGGTTTGGCAGTTATGTAATGGTGTAATTTGGCAGTTATGTAATGATGTAATTATCCTCCATTTTGTGACATGACGTGATCATCCTGCATTTTTGCATAACACCAATGTTCGAATAATGACCTGGTCTTTGGGACCTAATTTTTTCAATAAATGAGGAGTCAGGGTATTATTAAAATTTACACACGAGCCACTAATATCAAAGATGGAGAAATTGAAGATTTTTACCAACTTCTGCAGTTTGAAATTGATCAAACATGGAATCAAGATTCATTGATAATTCCTGGTGATTGGAATGCATAAGTTGGGAACAAAGAACAAAGAGCAGTATTTGGAAAGTTAACTGTTGTTAGGTGCTGTCAAGTTGATTCCAACTCATAGCGACCCTATGTACAAAAGTACAAAACACTGCTCAGTCCTGCGCCTTCCTCGTGATCATTGTTATGCTTGAGCCTGTTGATGCAGCCACTGTGTCAATCCATCTCATTAATACATTCTATGGAATACCCCTGGTTGATATTTCTAGTTTATAATCTTCAACTGTCCTTTTCTCTCACAATTCTTTGCTTTAAAAATTCTGCGTGACTCATCATTCCTCAAAGAACCTCTGCATTTTTTTCACTTCTGATCTTTTAATCTCAATATTATCTCTGCCTTCCCATGACCCCGGCATTCTGGGTACTCAGTACACATTGATTTCCTGAATAAATAAATCCTTGGCCTATCTTTTGAGGCCAAGTCCATGGCAACTTCCCATTGCAATCTTCCCCAGTCCCTCCAGTTAGATTACACTCTCCCTCCTGTAAGCACTTATTGTACTTGATTTTAGTAAATGGATTATATTCTGCTTTCTAGTGTAATTAGTTGATTACATATCTAAATTGTAATTTCCACTAAATTAAAAGCTTCTTTATGGCTAGGACCATTGTTCACTCATTAAAAATTCTTTTATAGTACCAGTTAGGTCGATTGAAGGTGATTATTGAAGCCAGGATGAGGGTAATTTTTTTTTTTTTTTTTGTGATGTGATGGTGTGGTAGGAGACGTGGGTTATGTGTGTGATAGTGGTGATATGGAAGTCCCAGCAACATCCCCAGTGATGTCAAAACTCCTCACATTATGAATTATATTTTCCATTTCAATCCAGGTATATTCACCAAGTAGCTCTTAGACCATAAATACAAGTTATACAATCATTCAAATCGTCACCCATTAATGCCAAAAGTGCTTGGTGGAGTGGTTGGGTAGGAGTCAAGAGGAACTGATCCAATTAATCCCCATGTCCTAAGCTCTATTTGCACAGATTTTCTCCTACTAACCATGACCTAAATACTGCTGAAAAAATTGGTTAGTATTTAGGGTCAGTAGAGCCGAAAACTATAAATCAGTTACTTCCAGCAGAATGTGTATTTCTATAAGGAAACGAAAAATATCTAGTCACATTTTGAAGTCAGCATAAATCAAATCTTAATCAGCTACGTAAATGTAAAATGAAAGCTTTCCATAATCATATTTTATCCAGAGATAACATGGTATCTTAAAATTTAATGCTTTTGTTGAAAATGGGTATAAAATAATATAGAATCAAAAATACAGTGGACAACTCAGAGCCCTTCACATTTTATTTATGAAAAAGATGTTTCCTTTGATTTGGACATGCTTATATTCCTTGACTTCTTTAGCATCTTCCGAAATTTTTTCGGGGAGAGAGGTAGGGAGAATTATAACCCATGATTAAAGAATTTAGATTACAGGTTAAAATCTGCATTACTGAGACACCAGAAGGTAGCTTTTGATTTAACAAACATCAGTTATGAACAAAATTTTAAAAAGTCTTTCATATGACAAATAGATATTAAAGGAAATTAAACATTACAGGGGCTATTTATTTGCTTTCTTTTATTTTACTACGACGTCAGTTCACAGCATATCCTGCCATTGTAGAGTAAATCAAAACAAGGGCCAGGAAAACACAGATGCCAAAAACATTGGTGTATCCGAACTGCAAGCCTGCAGGCTCCTGCGGGAACCCAGAACAACAGTGGTGAGAAGCCCAGGGATAATTTACGTAGACATCCTTCCTCCAAATCTGTTTGCATCAAGACCAATGTAGATTTCAGTCAGCTAGCCCTGCCTTGTGGAAATTATGTGTATGTAAACCATTTAAATCTATCTTTTTACCTGTTGCTAAACCACTGAACTTTTTGCTGGAATTAAACATTAAATATTGCAAGAAATGTAAGTATATTTAACTACTGAAGTAACTACACAAATTATACCCAACTTAGATCTATAATGTGGTTAGATTAAAGCAAATACGACATCTTATAATAAGAGAGACAAGACAGAGAGTGAAAGAATCGGGTAGGGGGTGGGGAGAAAGAGACACAAAAAGAGGAGGGTTAGAAAAAAAGAAAAACAATCATTCACTACAGGTTAAAATAACTGACGTCATTTAACTCATAGAGAAAACGTTCAAAACCTGATATGATTATATACATAGGAAATATTATACAATAGACTATCAGTGAAGTTGAAGCAAATTACAAAAATAAAATCAGTTTTTCTGGCTACTGAGAGGCTAAAAGGAAGTCTTTTATTATTAGCTGGTTAGTGAGAGGCATATAAATTATCTTTTTAATAGACCTCTGGAAACAGAAAAAATTTGATAATTCAGGAAAATGTAGTAAAATCTTATTATACATTAGGCTATGTTTAATAAAAATGATGACCCTGATAGAGAGCTACATACAGAATTAATGCTTTATCAGGAAGAATTTCAATCTCTTCCTCTTTAGACTGTGTTGACACTTATCCATTTAATTTGATCAATGGGTACAGACAGACTGAATAATTCAGGCTTTTTACTTTGGTTAAATTAACCACATAATTTCTGCTTCTCTATTGTGTTCTTATCCGTAAAATCACAGTGTTTATTTTTAACTTACCTCTTTAATGACCTCAAAATACTCTACTTTTTGAGCCATTCTCTAAGAAAAGAGTAAAACTCAATTTGTTCTAAAGGGAAAGAATGCTCATTCCTGTGATATGCATTGTAAATACTTTCCTGTAAAGTGCATTGTGGCTTTGAAATAGCGCACACCTGTGTTCAAATCACACCCTGTCTGGACAAGTTACTAAACTCCTCTGAGCTGGTTTTCTCAGCTATAAAATGGGGACAATAATTAACTAGATAAGATGGTTGTGAGAACTGGATGAGATAAGATATGTGAAGCACCCGGCATATTTCTCCCTCTTTGTTCCTTGTCATGAGTTTTTAGGTAAGAATGTGAGGCAAAAGATAGTACATGAGCCTGTGAAAGTTTGTTGCTATGCTGTTCGGAAATCCTCAGAAAGTGAAACTATATCCATCTTTGGAATCCATATTACGCATTTTGATGCAAGACCTACAGTTCTTTTTTCTCGAAAAATCTTTCTATCTTAGCAGGTAGGTCATGAGAGAACTTAGTATGACATCACTCTATGGACAACTCACGGTTGTCATCATCACCTTCACGTAAAGTGTTCTGGGTCTTCTGAAAGTAACATTCACCATTAGAAGTCATTTCTAGACTTGGCAAAACAAATGGATGTGTTCAGGTCTGCTCACAACATCTTCACTCCCAGCGTACTTTTAACTGGGTTTTTACTCATTAACATCTATGTGTCACTGGTAAAGCATCTCATCTTTCATCTGTACAATTGTTCAGGAAAGTACTAACTTTCATCGATAGACTAGCACATTTCCTTTCACTGTCAAAATTCCACCTTTGGTTGTATACTGAGAACTAGAACACAAACGTCCCCAGCAATTCATCTCCAGTGTCTGATAACGACCTCAAAAAATGATCACTTCAGGTTTTAAAGAGCTTTGCAGTAGGAATTTCAAAGAAAATGCTTTCAAACCTATCTTCAAAAGCCAGTGCTGATGGTACTATGAAAAGGAAGATGACTTCATTATCCTACTACTTTTAGGCTCTAGGAATTCACTCAGAGAGTAAATGATGTTAGCTAGTTACAAAACCTCACTGTTACAATTCAAGTAATTGTGATTATCCTTAACCATTAACCTCAGTATTAATTAATTTCACCCACCTGAAGGGCAGATGTGCCCTTCATTCTGGATGACACCTAAAGGCTTAGAGATTCTGCCATTAGCATGTTGAAAACTGGTGTGGGCTTTTAGAGGGGGGCATTTTGTTCACCTTCTGGATGAGGCAAAAGGGTCATCTCAGATCACAGTTGTCAATACTTTCCTAGTATCGGCATAGTAGAAATTAAGTATAAAGAGAAATTTGCAATCGAAATGTGAGATAAAGAAGCAAGAATTCTTCCTTTTTTGTTTTTTTCCAATAAAACTATTTCTAGGGAGTAGTTCTTGGATAAAATAAGAATAATACTGTTAGCTCAGAGTTCTTTGCATTAGTTACACATAAAGGAGAACACATTTTCAAAGAGTCTTAGGACTCTTTTCTTCAGTAGCAGACTCTGTCTTAGAAGTTCTGGCCTTCCCTCTAAGAATAAGTAGGAATTTTTTGAGTAGAGAAAGTACGAGAAGGGCAACAATGTGGGAAATGGAGAGGAGTGAAAAGGGAGAGCATGTATGCAAAGGCACAGAAGCATGCACGTGAAAGGCAGTTTCAGGGATGTTAAAGAGTTCAACATAACATAATACAACACAACGCAACACTACACACAACATAACGTAACGTAACATAACATAATATAGGACTACGGTTGGGAAGTGTATTAGTTTCTTATTGCCGCTATAACAAATTACAACAAACTTTTTAGTTGCAGTTGAGTCAGTTCCGACTCATGGCAACCTCACGTGTGTAGAGTAGAGCTGCTCCATAGGGTTTTCAAGCCTGTGAACTTTTGTAAGCAGATCACCAGGCCTATCTTCCAAGGTGCCATTAGTGCTCTCCAGAAACCTACCTCAAACAGAGTGTCTTAAAATAACACAAATTTATTCTCTTACAATTCTGGAGGTCAGGAGTCTCAGACGGGTTTTACAGACTGGAAATCAAGGTGTAAGTGGGTCTGGTTCCTTCTGGAAGTACCAGGGGGAGTCAGTTCCTTTCTTTTTCCAACTTCTAGAGGCTGCCAGCATCACTCCAACCTCTGCTTCTGTTGTCACTTTGCCTTCTTCTGCCTTTGAACTCCTTGCCTCTCTCTTACAAGGATTCTTGTGATTACATTTAGAGGCCACCTGGATAACCCAGGCTAATCTTCCCATCTCAATATCCTTAACTTAATCGCGTGTACAAAGTGTCTTTTGCCATACAATGTAACAAATTCACGGGTTTTGGGGATTAGAATGGAGACATCTTTTGGGGGCTATTATTCAGTGTACCATAGTAAATAATAGAATATGATAATATCTATGATTACTATGTGTTACACATTAGGTACTTTACATGCATTATCTATCCATAATTCTCCCTCTTCACAAGATGGGAGTCATTAAGGGTGATGTTTAAGATATTTTAAAACTTACATATCAGCAGCACTGAGCAATTCCTGCTGGAGCCTGGAGCTCTCCCTGCTGCATCACCCTCTTGCTTCTGGATGAAGAGAGGTCCGTGCTGTCCCAGGGAAGGGATCTGGAAGGCCACACCCTGCATACTTGTGCATGCTCATTGAATATCAGCCTCCATGGCAATTTACTAAGTAAGCACTTACTTGAGGCAGGCCCTATGCTAGGTATTTTACATATATTAGCATATTTAATCCTCACTTCAGTCCTCTGAGAGAGGAATTATTATCTCTTTTTTATAGAGGAAGAAAATGAGACTCAGAAAAGTTAAATAACTTTTCCATGTTCACATTGCTAGTCATCGTGGAAACCAGGAGCCAAATGGGTCAGTGTGATTCTAAGCTCCTTTTTCCTCTCATGAGGTTACACTGAGATTTATTTAAAAATCTAAAATAATTGATCTATAGAGACATACAAGGATCCCTGGTGGCACAGTGGTTAAAAAACAGCCAAGGTCAGGAGTTCGAATCCACCAGCTACTCCTTAGAAACCCTATAGGTCAGTCCTACTCTGTCCTATAGGGTCGCTAAGAGTTGGGATCAACTTGACAGCAACGGGTTTCACTAGAGAGTGAGCCCTGGTGATGCAGTGGCTAATTGCTTGGCTGCTAACTGGAAGTTTGGGGGTTAAAGCCCACTAGCCGTTGCACAGGAGAACGATGTGGCCGTCTGTTTATATAAAGATTACAGCCTTGGAAACCCTATGGGGCAATATTTTAGAGCCCTTGTGGGGGAGTGGTTAAGAGCTCAGCTACTAACCAAAACATTGGCAGTTTGAATTCACCAGCTACTCCTTGGAAGTCCTATGAGGCAGTTCTGCTCTGTCCTATAGGGTCGCAGTGGGTCAGAATCAACTCTACGGCAAAGGGTTAAATGGCTTATAGACACTTAACATAATATATCTCTTATTATTTATTATAATATAACATGAATAATATATAACAGAATATAATAAAACATAATATAATAGCCGATATCATGAATTATATATTAGATTTGTGAAAATATTGTAGCAGGCCTTTCTTTGATGACAGTGGTGAGGGTGGCCACCTCTACTCCACAACAGAAAGGGTCCAACCATAGTATCAAATGGCTCAGTTAGATCTTGGGAGGGGCACCGTAAAGGGCTCATTCACATGATTCTGAGAATCGCATTGGCAAAGCGATCTAGGAACTGAGGCTTGGCACAAGAAAGTCTTTGGCTACCTAACATCCCGACCGAATGTTTTAGTTTTGGGTTTTTCTACCAATGACACTCTAATATATCCAAGGAGATTCAAACTGTGATTTTAAAATTTACACAAAAGCAAAATAAGTCAATTATGCTTTTCACAGTTTGCTTAGGCCTATAGAAATTAACCACCAGCAAAGATAAATAAGACAGTGACTGACAAGTTTCAAAATTAAGTTTGGCTGGAAATATTACGGTTATCACCCCTCATCATTACTTGGAAGGATTATATTCAGTTTTGGTTGGCAGGCAACAAATGCATTTATTCATGTGAATCTGATGGATTTTAGGGTTAGTTTTCCGAGAAAACAGTATCTTTAAAACAGCCATGAGAAATCAAATTCAAACTCATAAAATAACCATAGCTTAAAATATTTCAAATGATGTGCCTTCAGTGTGTCCAGGCTCCAATGTCTGAAAATTTGTGCACACACACACGCACACACACACATGCTCACCCTGAAACACAGCACACGCTAGAGTAGGGGTCCACTAATCAATGCCTTCAAGTTACTCCAAGGAAGAAGTTCTACTTATTTTCAGCAAAAGCCAGTCAGCAAGTCCCTGGACATATGGTAATTCTTATATTAGAAAAAAAGGGATGTGAGCTCCTCAACAGAGCAAATCATAATAACTCAAACAGGATGGCTGATGAGATGGTAAAAAGGTGTCGGCAAGTTTGCACAGGTCATTAACCTAATCATTTATTCAGCTTTCTCTGAAAATTTCCATGAATATATAAAGGTGGTACATGAACTCACACTTTCTAAATGTTGTTAAAAAGAACACTGGGGAATTCATAAAATTCACAGAATTTTAGAAAAAATTAACAAAGTCCGAGTCTCCTTTTTGCCCTGATGCTGAAATCATTGTTCTCTCCCCTTTACCATAAAAGTAAACACAACCTCCCCTATGACCTGACCTAGTGCCTTTGGTGTCCAGTCACTCTGATTGTCTCAGGACTGTGTTGCCAACCTCTCTGGGAAAGGATGAAATTTAGTAAATGAACTCTCACTTGGACACTTCAGGGTGTATTGGTTTACTCAAACCAAACTGTGCTTTGTTTATAAATGGTGTTAGAATTTCATTTATGCCCTTGAGGGAAGAGAGAGAGCGAGAACAGGAGAAGAGGGAACATGAAATACACATAAAACCTGAAATGTATACTATTTCTAAACATGTTCTCTTATAACACTGTCATCATCTCCGATGGCAAGAATGGGGACTGTATTAGTTTCCCAGAATTGCCCTAACAGATGAACACAAATTTTATGGCTTAAAACAACATAAATTTATTCTCTCACAGTCCCAGAAGCCAGAAAAATCAAAATCAACGTGTCACAGGGTCACAGTGCTTCCAAAATCTCTGGAGATAAATCCTTCCTTGCCTCTTCCAGCTTCTGGTGGCTCTTAGGTTGCCTTGGCTCATGGCAGCATAACTCCAATCACATGGACATCTTCTCTCGGTGTCCCTGTGTGTCCTTTTCTGTCTCTTACAAGGACACTCTTATTGGATTTAGGGCTGACCCTATCCAATATTATCTCATCTTGATCCTTAACTACATCTGCAAAGACCCTATTTCCAAATAAGGTCACATTATGAGATTCTGGATAGACATCAATTTGGGGGGAATACTACTCATCAACTACAGGGACACATTGTTATATGTTATCAGGAACCAGAAGAATCCCTATGTTCTTCAATTAACTATATGCCACGATAATTCAGGTAGGTCCTGAAAGAGAGACTCGACTGTACATGTAGATTTCCAACATAGAACAAAACCAAGGCAATAATGTACATTATCTTGTGAGTAGGGGCAAGGAGAGAATAGACTGTTAGAGAAGCCTGAGCATATAAGTGATAGATAGATGATAAATAGAATGATAATTAGATAGATAGATAGATTGATAGATGATAGATGATACATGATAGATAGATGATAGATAGATGATTGATAGATAGATAGATAGATATCCCAGCCCAGTCCAAATGATGGTATAGCATCTATAAATTCTCCTTAAATAATGTGTAAAGTACAAAACAAACAAGCTCATCTGAACATTTTCCCAAGTTATTCTCATGATATTTCAATAGAGAAATAAAGGATCAACATAGCTATCTTCATTTTACCTGATCTTTACATCAAGTTTTAAGGTTCATAAACTATCCCTAACTAGTTTCAGTTTCAAATTAAAGATTACTTTGTTAATTTACAACTGGCTTTCACTTATCCTTGTTTCTTACATTTTCTAGTATGGGACCACTGGTTTATTTTTTCATTGATTTACTCATCCGTTGGTTCTTTTAATACTTATGGAGCACCTACTCTGTGCTATGTCCTAAACATCCAAGGGCAAACAAGAGGGAAAATGATCTCTGCTCATGTGGAGTTTCTCATTTAGCAGAGAAGAGAGACATTGGCCAAAGAATTGTAAATGTAGCTAATTAATAAGCTAGTTAAATAAAATGAATGTTATCATGGAAATATACATCATATTATGAATGCATAACTCCTAAAAAAATACGTGCAATTGCTTTCAGCTGAAGAAATCAAAGCTAGCAATGAATGATGGAACTTAAGTACCCAGGTTTTTCTGACATTTTTTATTTTAAAAATGATTTCTTAAACAATACTAGAAGATTTTAAGATGACTACTTTCTTAGTCTCATGTATGTTATCAAGTTGATACAAAATAAAATGTGACATTTATATCACCATCATTTTTAGGACTTAGGAAAAATTAATTGGCTCCACTTTTCTTGCAGGTCATATACAGGGAAACCCTGGTGGCATAGTTGTTAAGTGCTACGGCTGCTAACCAAAGGGTCAGCAGT
The DNA here is from genome assembly GCF_030014295.1 of Loxodonta africana. Lineage (NCBI taxonomy): Eukaryota > Metazoa > Chordata > Mammalia > Proboscidea > Elephantidae > Loxodonta > Loxodonta africana. Next base: position 64,195,303 of record NC_087343.1, read on the forward strand.
TCGAATCCACCAGGCACTCCTTGGAAACTCTGTGGGGCAGTTCAACCCTGCCCTATAGGGTTGCTATGAGTCAGAATCAACTCCATGGCACTGGGTTTGGGTTTTTTTGGTATATAGATACAGATATACATATAACAAGGTTCTTAGTACCCAAATAATCTATGGTCCTGAAACCATATAATCCTGTGTCTTTTGTTTAATCTAAATCAAAATATTTATAGTTTCTGATTTTCAAGATGTTTCCTAAGCTTATTAAAAACTCATGGATGTTCTTTTCTGGGCAGTAAATTTTTTTTTTTTAAATGATAGTAACCACCAGGAGAAATGTCTGCTATTATATTAAGGTTCCTTTCATTCTCTCTCGGGTGGCAACAAATAAACAGATCCAGTTGCAGCACACTTCTTGTTCAGGCTTCCTCCTACTTAACATTCTTGAACATATTATTTTTGTTGTAGAAAATACACTCTCATTACACTGAGAGTGCCATGTTTTTACCATTAGTTTAGAAAGAGATTTTGAATGCCAAATCCACTCTACTTAACAAACAAGAGAAACTTCCTTTTTCAAACTGCCTAGTTGTTTTTATTTCTTGAGGTGAAGTTTTTTAAATTTTAGAAGTTAAATTAAATTAAATCACTGGATTCATTATTTACCTATATAGGCACTAACGGTTAAGCACTTAGCTGCTAACTGAAAGGTTGATGGTTCAAGTCCACCCAGGGGTACCTTAGAAGAAAGACCTGGCGATCTGCTTCCAAAAACTCAGCCATTGAAAACCCTGTGGAGCACAGTTCTCCTCTGACACACATGGGGTCTCCATGAGTTGGAATTGACCTGATAGCAAATATTTTGTTTTCTTAGCCTCTATTAATCACAAGTTTCATATTTTATTAGTATCTAAGCAATATTCTCTGTTTAGTATTTTTTAATGGAAAGAATTACAGCTCACCACACACACACACACACACAAGCAATGCCCAGCAGGACATGAGCTGCAGCCGACTTGTACCCTAGTGAAGTGAGATTTTGTGATGATTCATCTCCACTCTCACCAATTCCCTTTTTGAATAAAAAGTAAATGCTGGTAAGACTGCTGGTTGGGTGGAGACTCCACAGAATGATGTTGCCCTATTTAAAGCGGTTACAGTCCATACCGTTTATCTCACTATTGTTGTTGTTCGGTGCCACTGAGTCAGCTCTGACTCGTAGCGATCCTGTCTACAACAGAATGGAACGCTGCCCCGTCCAGCACCGTCCTTACCACTGTTGCTGTACAGCTTACTGTTGCAGCCACTGCGTTATTTCACTATAGCTTTGACCAAGTCAATGAACACCCGCTATTTTGGTTACACACAATTATTACCAAGAGCTGCAAACTTTGTGGAAATTCTTTCCATACTCTTCAACACTTAAATTGGAATTTTAGAATGAGTAATATTTTAAAAGCATAATAGCCAATTATATCCTATATGTATAGTTAGTATTAGGTGTGTATACATTCAAAACTAATGTCACATTATAATATAATGAATTACTTCTTTCCACTGCCCAAGTCAGTCCCTAAGTATTGAGTCAGACAATTAACAACTGACATTACCCCTCTTGTTTCCCTCAATGTACATTTACTGCAACACTTGTGAGGTAATATTTTAAATGATGAATTCTGTTGTGCTTCTTAAAGACTCTGACTTACAATTAAGTAAACTTGGAATTCTTTGATAAGTGTGTTAAGAAAAAAACCTTCTCACTATGAGAACTGTTATGGATTGAATTATGTCCCCTCAAAAATGTGTGTATCAATTTGGCTGGGCCATGATTTCCAGCATTGTGTGGTTATCCTCTATTTTGTGATTGAAATTTTATGTTAAAGGATTTAGGGTGGGATTGTAACACCAGGTTTACTCAGGTGAGGTACCTGATCCAGTGTAAAGGGAGTTTCCCTGGGGTGTGGCCTGCACCACCTTTTATCTCTCAAGAAATAAAAAAGGAAAGGGAAGCAAGCAGAGAGTTGGGGACCTCATACTACCAAGAAAGCAGCACCATAAGCAGAGCATGTCCTCTGGACCCATGGTCCATGTGCCCGAGAAACTCCTTGACCATGGGAAGATTGAGGACAAGGACCTTCTTCCAGACCTGACAGAGAGAGAAAGCCTCCCCCTGGAGCTGACGTCTTGAATTTGGACTTTTAGGCTACTAGACTGTGAGAAAATAAATTTCTGTTTGTTAAAGCCATCCACTTGTGGTATTTCTATTATAGCAGCACTAGATAACTAAGACAAGTACCAAAGCCAAAACAAACTCATTGCCATAGAGTCAATTCCAACTCATAGCAACCCTATACAATAGAATAATTATTTCAGCTGCTTTAAAATAAAGGTTCATGAAAGGTTCACTGACTGGTATTAGTAACTTCTGTTTTATAATTCAACTACCATTACTAGCCCTTATAAAAACACCAACCATTAGGTAATAAAATGCTAATTTTTTATTTTGAGACCTCATAAATAAAACTGTGGGATTATGAGATCTATAGATGGTGCTGGCATCAAACTTACTGAAGAGACAATTTTGGTCAATGATCTAGTGGTTTGACTGATATCTCCACAGAATTTTGTAGATACAATCGTAGTGCCACACAATTCTTTTGTGATACTATTGTCCAGAGCCTCTATTGTTACTCCTTGCCATGTCATAATCATGCTCTGAGAGCAAGCCATACACAGAGGAAAGCCTGGTTCATTCTCTCAGGCAAGTAGGGCACTCTTGTGCTCATCCAGGGTAATATTAGAAACTCTTTATATGGTATACAATTTTAATGCTGACATTTGAAAATACAATTTGGCAACAATTTGAATTGTAAATTCAAGGATACTCGACAAAACCCCGTAAGCCCTATCATTTTAAATATCCTCTCCTAAGTAAGCATATTTTGTTTTTTATCAAATGCTGTTCTCTTGGCTGGATACTTCTGCCTGCAGGAAACAAACAAAAACCACAGGGGAGAAGAAATCAGGCTGAATACCTAACATATTATAGAAGAAATTCCAAGGTTTATCTCTGATCACAAAGTGTCCTGAATGCTGTGATAGTCCCTGGCAGCAAGAAGCAATTCAACAACTATAAAGAGATAATTACAGATATTAAGTCATTACCAAAGATTAAGAGCCAAAAAACAAAAAAAGGAGGCAATAGGGTATCACAAAGATCAGTGTCGTCAACAAATACCGCCATACGTTCAAAGTGGCATATTACTCAGCTTTCCCAGTTGATTGACAGCTCCTGGAGGGCAGGGACCAGATTGGATACTTTTTTTTTTTAGCATGATTATTCTATATTTTAGATTGCAAATATCTGTTGAAATATAGTTAAGTATCTGAAGAGAAGATATAGTATAAAGCCACACATACACAAAAAAAACAAAAAGCCTCACTATAGTTCACAAGTGAAGTCTTGGCTGAAATATAGGTACTTCCCTCTTTTGTTTCATAGAAGATCTAACTTCCAGCAACAAGGACAAATTTATACATGAGTCTGGGCCACCAAGCAACGCAAAGGGAGTCAGTGTGATTAATGTCTCTAAGGTGTGTATACATCTCTGTGGCTGATTTCCTTATACCTCTCTTGGAAGTCAAAAAAAAAAAGGTTTTGGGTTAGAGTCATGACTGCATATATGGCAGGGCTCTGAACATACACATGCATGAATATGTGATGTCCATTAATGCTCATTACAACATGCACATTTTCTATAGAGACCTTGGTCTTTCCTAGATGATGCAATACATGTGTAACTTAACCATTTACTGCTAATGGAAATGAAAATAAGCTAATTTGTCCAAAACCAAAGGATTATAAAAATACCTTGGTACCATACTAAGTACTAAGTAGTTTATTATCTAATCTAATCCACATAGTAACTCTAAGAGGTAGGAACCATTATCCAATAGGAGTCAAGAAAACTGAAGCAGCTGGAAGCTAAGTGACTTGCCCAAGGTCACCCAGTTAGTAAGCCCCAGATCCAGGAACCAAAACCAGGCAGCCTGACTGCAGAGGCCGTGCTCTTACCCTCTACTGTATACTGTCTTCCTCTTATACCACAGGGTGGAGTAACCACAGAGAAAGGGTGGTAATAAAAAGAAGCAAATCATTTACAAGGAGGGATGAAGGGAAGGAAGGAAAAGCTTAAGAAAGACATCAAGGGGGAGAGAAGAAAGGAGAGGTGAGGAAGAGAAGTGAAAAGAAAGGCAATACATAGATGATCTTAGTCATCTAGTGCTGCCATAACAGACGTACCACAAGTGGATGGCTTTAACAAAGAGAAATTTATTTTCTCACAGCATAGTAGGTTACGAGTCCAAATTCAGGGCATCGGCTCCAGGGGAAGGCTTTCTCTCTCTTGTCGGCTCTGGAGGGAGGTCCTGGTCAAGGAGCTACTCAGGTGCAGGGACCCTTTGTCCAAAGGACACGCTCTGCTCCTGGTGCTGCTTTCTTGGTGGTATGAGGCCCCCAGCTCTCTGCTTGCTTCCCTTTCCTTTTATCTCTTGAGAGATAAAAAGGTGGTGCAGGCCATACCCCAGGGAAACTCCCTTTACCCTGGGTCAGGGAGGTGACCAAGTGAGGGTGGTGTTACAATCCCACCCTAATCCTCTCAACATAAAATTACAATCACAGAATGGAGGTCCACCACAGAATACTGGGAATCAAGGCCTAAACAAGTTGATACACACATTTTCGGGGAACATAATTCAATCCATGACAATGACTGAAGTCGTTTTTCATTTGAAGGAAGTAAATATCATATTCAGAGAAGAATTATACAATTTCTGTCTCTACGTTAAGAACACAATATTATAACAGACTACAATTGTGTTAATAGGGGAAAAAACTTCACCCCAGTCTAAATTTCTTAGTGTTTCTGTAACACAAATACCACAAGTGGATGGCTTTAAAGAACAGAAATTTGTTTTCTCACAACGTAGGAAGTTAAAAGCCTGAATTCAGGCCATAGTTCTAGAAGAGGTCCTCCTTCCTTGTCTATTTCAGTATCTAGTTAAAAAAAAAAAAAAAAACCTGTTGCCACTGAGTGAATTCTGACTCATAGTGACCCTAAAGGACAGAGTAGAACTACCCCAGAGGGTTTCCAAGGAGTGCCTGGTGGATTTGAACTTTTGGTTAGCAGCTGTAGCTCTTAACCACTACACCACCAGGGTTTCCCAGTATCTAGTAGCTGTCAGCAATCTTTGAATTTCCTGGGCTTGTAGATAAACCTCACATGTCATCTGTCTTCCACTGTGTGTGTCTCTGTATCTGTTCTGCTCTTTTTATAACTCAGAAGTGACTAGGTTTAGGATATATTCTACACTGATGAGCTGAACTGATTGATTGATTACATTGATCGTATTGAATTATGGAAGGTAGTTTTTTTAGTTACACTAGATTACATTAGGATACCAGGTGGCTCAGTGGTTAAGTGTTCAGTTGTTAACTGAAAGGTTGGTGGTTTGAATCCACCAGCCACTTCATAGGAGGAAGATGTGGTAGTCTGCTTCTGTAAAGATTACAGCCTTGGAAACCCTATAGGGCAATTCTAGTCTGCTGTATAGGGTCACTATGAGTAGGAATCAACTTGACAACTTGACAGTAATGAGTTTTTTGGTACATTAGATTGCAGTATGGAAAGTGATTATATTACATTATACAGTGAAACCTGTGAGAGCCGGAACTCAGTGGAACTGCCTTGGTTTTCTGGGTCTCGTGAGTTTTCTGCCTTTGACAGGGTGCTGTCATACCACTTTTCTATCACTGTATTGGTGGAAAATATTTGAGTTTTTCTTCTCTGAGAGGTTTCTGGCTTACACAGATTCCAGCTTTCACAGGTTTTACTGTATTGTGGAACGTAATCTGCTGTATCCAATGCCAATGATCTAATAACATGTAACTACTCCATGACAGCAATTAGACTCAATTGGCCAAACAACTGAGAACTATAGATTAGCCAAAGTCACACATAAAATTAACCATTGCACCCCTGCTATGTATAGGAAGGGTCAAAATCCCTTATATAACATGTGTGTATAAGATGACTATTCTGGGAAGAGAGTTCATCAGATTCTCCAATCTACTGCTTTATAATTTATTGGTTTTAGATCCTCTATGTTTAAGTGGGAAACCCTAGTGGTGTAGTGGTTAAGTGCTACGGCTGCTAACCAAAAGGTCAACAGTTCAAATCCACCAGGTGCTGCTTGGAAACTCTATGGTTTAAGTGCAGAAAAACGAGGAGAAAATACACTAGCATTTGACCCTAAATTTCACTAAACCCTTGGAAAGGCAAGATAACAAAAACTGAGATTTAAAGGACACTTTAAAAAATGGTGAGATCTTCAAGGCTCCTGAATACATAACTAATGTTTTGAGCATTTGGAGATTTGTATGACCCTCATTTTGTCTCCTCCTAGAATCTCTAAACCTCTACCTGAATATTAATAAAATGAATAGTGTACTAAACTCTGGGCCTTCTTGTTTTTTTGCATTTAATCTTCTGACTTTATGTTGTGCTAAGAGAACATGCTACAAGTGGTTTCTCAAACCAAAATAATGAAAAATGAAAGAAATAATGCTGTCAGAGTTAAATAATAACATCTCTGTAAAGATTATCTATATTTTGCAAAATCCTACTCTTCTCGCTTTAGATTTCAGTACTATTATTGTAAAACTGTCTATCCAAATTTATGAAGATATAAATGAAAATAATATCCCTAGAAAATGTGATCTATACTCTTAACTTGTCTCCTGGGAAAAGAGAATATGAGATAAACTTAAGTATTGCTGGAAGAAGCTCTTTTATGGAATGAAACTGAAAGCTGATAAAAGAAAGATCATAAAAGTTAGAACACCCCCATAATAACATTTGTAAGCTTAGTGTTAAAAGACAATAAAAAGGCAGTTTATACTGCAAATCTCTCATGCTCCTGCATTTTATGAAGAAAAGGCAAAGTCAATGTCATGGACTGAGTTATATCCCCCCAAAACTGTATGTATCAATTTGTCTGGGCCATGATTGTACTGTGCGGTTGTCCTCTATGTTGTGGTTGTAATTTTATGTTAGAGAGGATTAGGGTTGAATTGTAATTTTATGTTAAAGAGGATTAGGGTAGGATTGTAACACCCTTACCAGGTCACATCCCTGATCCAATGTAAAGGGAGTTTCACTGGGGTGTGGCCCATACCACATTTTATCTCTCAAGAGATAAAAGGAAAAGGAAGCTAGCAGAAAGTAGGAACCTCATACCACCAAGAAAGCAGCACAGGGAGCAGAGCACATCCTTTGGACCTGAGGTTCCTGGCTGACATGCTCCCAGACCAAAAGAAGACTGATGCATCACAAAGAACTTCCTCCACAGCCAACACAGAGAGAGAGAGCCTTCCCCTGGAGCTGGCACCCTGAATTAGGATTTCTAGCCTACCCAACTGTGAGAGAATAAACTTCCCTCTGTTAAAGCCATCCATGTCGTATTTCTGTTATAGCAGCACCACGTGACTAAGACAGTCAGTATTGTAGTCCATAAGATAGGTGCCATATGATAATACCATAGCAGGAAACATTTTTCTCAATCATTTTTTAAAATGAAATATATACCAAGAAAGTGAGAATACAACCTACGGGATGGCAGAAAATATTCACAAAGCATACATGCAAGATAAGCTTAATATCTTCAATATATAAAGAACTTTTACAACTCAACAGCAAAATACAAACAACCCTATTACAAAGTGGGCACAGGACTTGAATACACATTTCTCCAAAGAAGATATACAAATGGCCAATAAGCACATGACAAGATGCTCAGCATCATTAGTCACTCCAAAAGAACCAAACCAATTGCCTGCAAATCAATTCTGACTCATGGCAACCACGTGTCTCAGAGTAGAAGTGCACTCTACAGAGTATTCAATGGTTGCAATCTTTTGGAAGTAGATCACCAGCCTTTCTTCCATGTACCTCTGGGTGGACTTGATTAGTAGCAGAGCACTTAGCCATTTGCACTACTCAGGGACTCCTCATTAGTCACAGTGAAATATAAATCAAAGCTACGATGAAATACCACTTTATAAACACTTTTTTTTTTTTTTGCCCAGCTGTCATTGAGCCCTTTCCAACTCCTGGAGATGCCATGTGTGTCAGAGTAGAACTGTGCTTCACAGAGTTTTCAATCACTGCTAGTTCAGTAGTAGATCACTAGGCATCTCTCCCAAAGTATCTTTGGGTGCACTTGAACTGCCAGCCTTTCTATTAGTAGCCAAACACTTACCCATTTGTACCACGCAGGAAAAACCGAAACCCAAACCAGCTGCTGTTGAATCAATTCTGACTCATAACGACCCTATAGGATAGAGTAGAACCGCCCCACAGAGTTTCCAGGGAGTGGCTGGTGGAGTCCAACTATAAGCCTTTTGGTTAGCAGCCAAGCTCTTAACCACTACAATACCAGGGCTTCTCATACGCACTAAAACCAAACCCATTGCCTTCAAGTCAATTCCAACTCATAGTGACCCTATAGGACAGACTAGAACTGCCCCATAGAGTTCCCAAGGAGCACCTGGTAGATTCAAATTGCACCCATAGCACTTAACAACTGTGCCACCAGGGTTTCCCTCATACCCACTAGTATGGTCATAATTAAGAAAGAAAACAAACAAACACAAGAAAATGTTGGCAAGGATGTGAAGAAACTGAATCCTTTATCCACTGCTGAGGGGAATATAAAATGGTGCAACTGTGGAGGAAAAAATTTTGGTGGTTCCTTAAAAAGTTAAACATAGAATCAATATATGACTCAGAAATTTCACTTCTAGGTACATAACCAAACTAATTTAAAATAAGGACTCAAACAGATACTTGTATGCCAATGTTCATTGTTGTTGTTGTTGTTAGGTGCCATGGAGTCTGTTTCTACTCATAGTGGCCCTATGTACAACAGAATCAAACACTACACAGTCCTGCTCCATCCTCACAATCATTGTTATGCTAGAGCCCATTGTTGCAGCCACTGTGTCAATCCATCTTGTTGAGGGTCTTCCTCGTTTTGCTGACCCTCCACTTTACCAAGCATGATGTTCTGCTTCAAGGACTGATCCTTCCTGATAACATGTTCAAAATATGTGAGACATAGTCTCACCATCCTTGCTTCTAAGGAGCATTCTGGTTGTACTTCTTCCAAGACAGATATGTTCATTCTTTTGGGAATCTATGGTATATTCAATATTCTCCCCCAAAACCACAGTTCAAGGGGGTCAGTTCTTCTTCCTTCTTCTTTATGCATCATCCAGCTTTTGCATGCATATGAGGTGATTGAAAACACCATGGTTTGGGTCAGGTGCACCTCAAGGTGACCTATTCGCTTTTCAACACTTTAAAGAGGTCTTTTGCAGCAAATTTGCCCAATGCAATGAGTCTTGTGATTTCTTGATGGCTACTTCCATGGGTGTTGATTGTGGATCCAAGTAAAATGAAATCTTGACAACTTCAATCTTTTCTCTATTTATCATGATGTTGCTTTTTGGTCTAGTTGTGAGAATTTTTGTTTCCTTTATGTTGAGGTGCAATCCACAACGAAAGCTGTGATTTTTGATATTCTTCAGTAAGTGCTTCAAGTCCTCTTCACTTTCAGCAAGTCAAGGTTGTGTCATCTACATATCGCAGGTTATTAATGACACTTCCTCCAACCTTGATGCCCCATTCTTCTTAAATAGTCCAGCTTCTCAGATTATTTGTTCAGCATAGAGATTGGATAAGTATGGTGAAAGGATACAACTTTTACTCACACCTTTCCTGATTTAAAGCACACAGTACTACCTTGTTTTTTTCAAATGACTGCCTCTTGATCTATGTGCAGGTTCCTCATGAGCACAATTAAGTGTTCTGGAATTCCCATTCTTTGCAATGTTATCCATAATTTGTTACGATCCACACAATCACGATGAACACTATGTCATTGATCAAACATGCAATCAAAGATGCATTGATAATTTCTCGCAACTGGAATGCGAAATTGGAAACAAAGAAGAAGGATTGGTAGTTGGAAAATATGGCATTGGTGATAGAAACAATGCCAAAGATCACAGGATGGGATTTTGCTGAAGGTCATTCAAAAGTGGCTGCAGCAGTAATATCAACAGTCAACTGCCCGAAATTCAAGCCAGATTCAGAAGAGCATGTGGAACGAGAGATATCATTGCTGATGTCATATGGACCCTGGCTGAAAGTAGAGAATACTAGAAAGATGTTCACCTGTGTTTTATTGACTATGCAAAGGCATTTGACTGTGTGGATCGTAACAAATTATGAATAACATTGTGAAGAATAGGAATTCCAGAACACTTAATTGTGCTCATAAGGAACCTGTACATAGATCAAGAGGCAGTCGTTCGAACAGAACAAGAGGATACTGTGTGGTTTTAAGTCAGGAAAGGTGTACATAAGAGTTGTATCTTCTCACCATACTTATTCAATCTTTATGCTGAGAAAATTATCTGAGAAGCTGGACTATATGAAGAAAAATGGGGCATCAGGATTGGAGGAAGACTTGTTTACAACCTGAGTTATGGAGATGACACACCTTGTTTGCTGAAAGTGAAGAGGACTTCAAGTACTTACTAATGAAGATCAAAGACCACAGTCTTCAGTATGGATTACACGTCAACATAAAGAAAACAAAAATCCTTCAAACTGAACCAAAAAGCAACATCATGATGAATGGAGAAAAGATTGAAGTTGTCAAGGATTTCATTTTATTTGTATCCGCGATCAATGCTTGTGGAAGCGGCAGTCAAGAAATCAAATGATGCATTGCATTGGGTACTGCAAAAGACCTCTTTAAAGTGTTAAAAAGCAGTGGAGCCAACATGGCACTATAGACAGAAGCACCACACCATCCCTCCGCAGCAAAGACCTAAAAACTAAGTAAAACAGAGACAAATGTCAATCCTGGAATTCTAAGTGTCAAATGAAGGGAAAAAGAACTCAACCATGAACCAAACGGAATAAGAAACTGACAGCAAACAGAGAGCAAGAAGAGATATGGAGTGGAGATCCCCTTCAGCTAATGTGGCACAAATTCTCCATCTTGGATTCCTCAGGGGACAGGGAGTAATGGAAGGCAGCTACATGGAGCTCCCAGCAGGAGACAGAACACCCAGTAACCAGCAATACATATTTTCTCAACTCCTACCCTTCTTCCCCCTGCTCGATGTCTGCCTTCTTGATGGGTTGTACAGGGCTGCTAGACTGGGGACCTGCTTCTGTGGGCTCCCCCGGGGCTTTTTCCTCTTGTCTCTTTCTTCTTTATTTTCTCAGTTTCTTATCTCTCTCTTCCTTCCGTCCTTAGCCTTCTCCTGAACACCTGGTACCATGTTCCATCTCCACTTCTTCTTGATGGGCTGTGCAGTGCTGCTCAGCTGAGTACTCGCTTCCAGTGAGCTCCCCTGGGGCAGTTTTTTTCTTCTTTTTTTTTTTTTTTCTTGGTTTCTAGTCTCTCTATCTTCCTTTCTTTCCTTCTCCCCAACTACCTGGCATCTTGTTTTATTTTTTTGTTTCTCTTTTTTTGCTTTTTCTCAGTTTCTTGTCTCTCTCTGCATTCCTTTCATTCCTTTCTCCTGACCACTTGGCCATGTGTGCCTTTCTCTCTCTCTCTTTTTTAATCTAGCTTCTTATCTCTCTCTCCCTTCTTTCGTTTTCTTTCTCCAACATACCTAGCTGTGCGTGATGTATCTGTCCCATCTTAATAGGCTGTATCTCACTGCTTGGCTAGGAAACCACTGACACATGGCTTTGCTAGGTCTGTGCCACTCCAACGGTAGGGTCTCAGCAGTTTTTAATTTTTTTTTTTTTTTGGCTCCCTTTTCTCTCTCCTCTTTCTCACATCCACTTAGCTCCATAAATTACAACCACCCCCTCTTTCCTGCCTATCTGCACTGTGCACTGAGCATTACACCCCCAAGCAGTACAGGAACAGTCTATCAGAACCTGCCCTGCACTGACTCCTGGCCCCACCCCTGTTGGCCCCACTATGTGCCACAAACAACCCATCCCAGTCCCTGCCCCTCTGCTGGACCTGCCCTACTGCACCATAGCTTAGTGACCAGCCCTGTCCATTAGACAAGGTGGTGAGAAATATCATGCCCACAGACAAGCAAACAACAAAGAACGCCCACCCCGCCTGCTCAGACATAACCAAGTAAAACAAAAAAGCAGAATGAAACAAGCAAATCTACAATCAGTAAATGAAGAAAATAATTACTGAATGCCCCAGACAGAGCAGACAATATCAAAATACATTAAAAACAACAACAACAAAAGGACAGGATGATTCCAGTAGGTATCCAAAATAAAACAATAGATGATCTTCCAGCAGAAGAAAAGGCAAAATGGAACTACCTGATAGGGAATTCCAGTCTCCAGTATTCAGAGCTATTCAAGAGTTGAAGGAAAAAAGCAGACAAAAGTGAGGAAAAAAGTCCCAAAAAATGCAGACAAAATCATGGAAAGACAGACAAAAAATGGAAGAATTCAGAAAAATAATACAGGAACAAAATGTTACAATAAATTCACAACTAGAAACCACATAAAAACAGCAGTTAGAAATCCAAAATATAAACAACAAGATTTTTGAAATGAACAGTGTCATATAAGGTTTGAGGAGCAGGTTTGAAACAATGGAAGACAGGATCAGCAAAATTGAAGGCAAATACTTGGATACCATTTTATTTGAGGAAAAATCAGAGAAAAGAATGAAGAAAAATGAAGAAACCCTGAGGACAACATGGGATACAATCAAAAACAAAAATTTATGAGTGATTGGAGTTCCAGAGCACGGGGAAAAAACAGAAAACACAGAAGATCATTGAAGAATTGCTGACAGAAAACTTCCCTGATATCATGAAAGATGAAAAGCTGACCATCCAAGAAACTCAATGAACCCCATATAGGATTGACTTATAGGAAATCGCCAAGGCATATCATAGTCACACTGGCTAAAACAAAAGACAAAGAAAGAATCCTGAGAGCAGCTTGAGAAAAACAAAAAGTCACATATAGAGGGGAAATGATAAGACTAGGCCCTGATAACTCAGCAAGAATCATGCAGTCACGAAGACAATGGATTGACATATTTAAAGCCTTGAAAGAAAAAAAGTTGCCAACCAAGAATAATATATCCTCCAAAACTCTCACTCAAATATGATGGTGAAATTAAGACATTTCCAGATAAACAGATATTAAGGAAATATATAAAAACCAAACCAAACTTGCAAGACTTATTAAAGGGAGTCCTTTAGATTCAGAACAAACAACATTAAACAACAGCTTGAATCTAGGGCACAAGATCACACCAGCCAGATAACAACCTAGGAAATGAACACTCAAGGATCAATCAAAACTAAAAGATTTACAACAGGGAACCAGCAAGGTTCATGTGTAAATGACAAAAACTTCAGGACAATAAAAGAGGGAATAAATGGTGTAGGTAGAGAACTTTCAAAAGGAGAGGAAGTCAAGGCAATGCCGAGTAAAAATCGACTGATTCAAACTTAGGAACATAAGGGTAAATTTCAAGGTAACCACAAATAAAGTTAACAAACCTACTCATCAAAATAAAGAAGAAAAACACAAAGTCTCAGTAAACACAAAATCTACAAAAACAAAATAAAGGAAAAAAAAAAAACACAAACAAAAGGAATTCGGTACAGGAGAATAAGAGGAACAAAGAAGACGTCAGCACCACAAAGAAAGCACTACAAAATGATGGCAAGAAACTCACACCTATCAATAATTACACTGAAAATAAATGGCCTAAATGCACCCATAAAGAGACAGAGTGACGGATGGTTGAAAATACAGGATCCACCAATATGTTGTCTACAAGAGACATACATTAGAAATGAAGACATAAATTTATTAAAAATCACAGGATGGAAAAATATATATCAAGCAATCAGCCACCAAAAAAGAGCAGAAGTGGCAATACAAAAAAAAAAAAAATCTCAGATAAAATGACTTTAAAACAAAATCCACCAAAAAAGACAGAGAAGGGCATTATATAATGATTAAAGGGTCAATCCATCATGAAGACATAATCATAACAAATACCTATGCCCCCGACGGTAGGGCTCCGAAATACATAAAATAAACTCTAACAGCACTGAAAAGAGAAATTGACAGTTCCACAATAATAGTAGGAGACTTTAACACAACACTCTTAGTAAAGGACAGAGCATCTAGAAAGAAACTCAACAAAGATATAGAAGATCCAATGCCATAATCAGTCAACTTGACCTATTAGACATATATAGAACACTCCACCCAACAGCAGCAAAGTGCACATTCTTTTTCCAAAGCACATGGAATATTCTCCAGAATAGACCACATCTTAGGCAACTTTCAACAAAATCCAAAACATTGAGATACTGTAAAGTATCTGCTCTGATCACAACTCCATCAAAGTAGGAATTTACAACAGGAAGGGCAAGGAAAAAAAAATCAAATATATGAAAACTGAATAACACCTTGCTTAAAAACCACTGAGTAATAGAGGAAATCAAAGATGGAATTAAAAAATTCCTAGAGTCAAATGAGAAAGAAAACACATCACACCAAAACCTTTAGGACACAGCTAAGGTAGTGCTCAGAGGTCAATTTATAGCAATAGATGTACACATCAAAAAAGAAAAAAGGGGCAATATCAAAACATTAGCTATATAATTTGAACAAATAGAAGGAGAACAGCAAAAGAAGCCCATAGCCACAAGAAAAAGGAAATAATAAAAGATCAGAATAGAATTAATGAAATAGAGAATAGAAAAACATAGAAAGAATCAACAAAACCAGAAACTGGTTCTTTGAAAGGATCAAGAAAATCAACAAACCATTTGCCAAACTGACAAAAGAAAAACAAGAGAGGATACAAATAACCCAAATAAGAAGTGAAATGGGGACATTAGAACATATTCAACTGAAATAAAAAGGATCATAACAGAGTACTAAGAAAAACTATATTACAACAAATTTGAAGACCTAGAGGAAATAGACACATTTCTAGAAACACACTACCTACCCAAACTAACACAAACTGATGTTGAAAATCTGAACAGACCCATACCAAAAGAAGAGATTGAAAAGGTAAGATAAATAAATAAATAAAAGCTCCCAACAAAAACAACAAAAAAAGCCCTTGCCCAGATGACTTCACTGGAGAATTCTACCAAACATTCACAGAAGAGATTATAGCAGTACTACTCAAACTATTTCAGGACATAATAAAGGAAAGGATACTTTCTAATTCATTCTGTGAAGCCAGCATAACCCTGATACCAAAACCAGGCAAAGACACTGCAAAAAAAGAAAATTACAGACCAATATCTCTCATGAGTATAGATGCAAAAATTTCTCAACAAAATTCTAACCAATAGAATTCAGCATCATATCAAAAAATAAATAATTAAACACTTATGCTTATCAAAAGGCTTCACCACAAGAGTA
This sequence comes from Loxodonta africana, assembly GCF_030014295.1. Taxonomy (NCBI): domain Eukaryota; kingdom Metazoa; phylum Chordata; class Mammalia; order Proboscidea; family Elephantidae; genus Loxodonta; species Loxodonta africana. Next base: position 64,210,833 of record NC_087343.1, read on the forward strand.
AAAAGAAAAACTACAGATTGGGAAAAAAAAAATTTGGCTATTACAAATCTGACAAAGGTCAAATCTCTAAAATCTACAGGAAAATCCAACACCTCTTCAACAAAAGGACCAATAATCCAGTTAAAAAACGGTCAAAGGAAATGAACAATCACTTCACTGAAGAAGACATTCAAGCAGCTAACAGACATATAAGGAAAGGCTCACCATCACTAGCCATTAAAAAAAAAAAAAAAAAAGCCATAGCCACAGCCATTAGAGAAATGCAAATCAAAACCATAGTGAGATATCATTCATGCATTACTGGCATGAACCAAAAAAACAGAAAGTAGCAAATGTTGGAGAGGCTGCAGGGAGATTGGAACTCTTACGCACTGCTGGCAGGAATGCAAAATGGTACAATCATTTTGGAAGCACAACATGGCACTTCCTTAAAAAGCTAGAAATAGAAATACCATCCCACCCAGAATCCAGTGCCATCGAGCCGATTCCGACTCATAGCAACCCTATAGGAGAGAGGAGAACTGCCCCATAGAGTTTCCAAGGAGCACCTGGTGGATTCAAACTGCCGACCCTTTGGTTAGCAGCCGTAGCACTTAACCACTATGCCACCAGGGTTTCCAGAAATACCATATGATCCAGTAATTCCACTCCTGGGAACACATCCTAAAGAAATAAGAGCCTTACACAAATAGACATATGAATACCCATGTTCATTGCAGCATTATTCACGATAGCAAAAAGATGAAAACAACCTAGGTGCCCATCAACAGACGAATGGATAAACAAGCTACGGTACATACACACAATAGGATATTATGCAATGATAAAGAACAATGATGAATCTGTGAAGCATGTCACAACACAGATGAATCTGGAGGGCGTTATGCTCAGTGAAATAAGTCAATAACAAAAGGACAAATATTGCATGAGATCACTATCATAAAAAACTCATGAAAAGATTTACACACAAAAAGAAACAATTTTTGATGGTTATTTATTTATTTTTTTTTTATGGTGAAGGCTAATGTAGTTTACTGGGGAAGCCAGCACAACTTGATGAAGGCAAGGTCATAGAAGCTCCATGGACACATCCAAGCTCCCTGAGAGATCCAATTATTGGGCTGAGGGCTGGGGATCATGGTCTTGGAGGACATGAAGCTCAACTGGCATAACATAGTTAATAAAGAAAATGTTCTACATTCTACTTTGATGAGTACAGTCTGGGGTCTTAAAATCTTGTGAGCAGCCATCTAAAATACTCTACTGGTGTCACCCTCTCTGGAGCAAGGGAGAATGAAGAAAACAAAAGACACAAGGGAAAGATTAGCCCAAAGGACTAATGGACCGCATCTACCAGGGCTTCCACCAGACTGAGTCCAGTACAACTAGATGGTGCCCGGCTACCACCACTGACTGCTCTGACAGGGATCACAATAGAGGGTCCCAGACAGCACTGGGGAAAAATGTAGAACAAAATTCTAACTCAGAAAAAGACCAGACTTACTGGCCTGACAGAGACTGGAGAAACCCCTAGAGAATGGCCTCCGGACACCATTATAATTCAGTAATGAAATCACTCCTGAGGTTTGCCCTTCAGCCAAAGATTAGACAGGACCATAAAACAAAACGAGACTAAATGGGCACACCAGTCCAGGGGAAAGGACAAGAAGGCAGGAAAGGATAGGAAAGCTGGTAATAGGGTCAAGAAGGGGAGAGTGTTGACATGTGGTGGAGTTGGCAACCAATGTCACAAAACAATATGGGTATTGTTTGAGAAGCTAGTTTGCTCTGTAAACCTTCATCTAAAGTACAGTAAAACATTTTTTTTGAAAAAAACTGTTAAAAAGCAAAGATGTCACTTTGAGGACTAAGGTGTGCCTGACCGAAGCCATGGTGTTTTCGATAGCCTCATATGCATGTGAAAGCTGGACAATGAATAAGGAAATATGCATGTGAAAGCTAGACAATAAGGAAGACTGAAGAAGAATTGATAATGTGCTGGTACATTTCAAGAATGAACAAATCTGTCCTAGAAGAAGTACAGCTAGAACGCTCATTAGAAGCAAGGATGGCAAGACTTCATCTCACATATTTTAGACATATTAGCAGCAGGGACCAGTCCCTGGAGAAGGATCATGCTTGGTAGATGGTCAGCGAAAAAGAGAAGACCCTCAAGGAGATGGATTGACACAGTGGCTGCAACAATGGGCTCATACATAACAATGATTGTGAGGATGGCGCAGGACTGGGTAGTGTTCTGTTGTACACAGGGTCTCTATGAGTTAGAACAGACTCAATGGCACCTAAAAATATCAAGTTAGTCAAGGAGCCTAGGTAGCACAATGATTAAATGCTTGTTTGCTAACCGAAAGGTCAGCAGCTTGAACCCACCATCATCTCCGGGGAAGAAAAGACCTAGTTATCTGCTCCCATAAACATTATACCATAGGAAACCCTATGGGGTAGTTCTACTCTATCATATGGGGTCTCTATGAGTCCGAATCAACTGGATGGCACACAGCAACAAGAGATTCAGTTCAGTTGGCGTGACCTAAACAATATCAATAGCTCACAGGAGAGTAGAAACAGGAAAGAGGAAGGGGTGTGATTCTCAAAACAGTCCTTTCTTTTGTTTTGTTAGGACATGATTACAATTCAGCCAGAGTGAAAAGTTGTCCTTTCTTTTTTGAATACACTATCTGTATTCTCTGTTCAGTTCAAAACAGCTGTTGACGACCCTGAGGGACTGAATTACTAGGCTAAGGGCTGGAGACCATGTTCTCATGGGACATCCAGCTCAAGTGGCATAACATAGTTTATAAAGAAAATATTCCACATCCTATTTTGGTGAGTAGTGTCTGGGGTATTAAAAGCTTGTGAGCAGCCATCTAACATACTGACCCCACCCATCTGGAGCAAGGGAGAATGAAGAGAACCAAAGCCACAAGGGAAAATTTAGTCCAAAGGACCACAGCCTCCACCGGACTGAGTCCAGCACAACTAGATGGTGCCTGGCTACCACCACTAACTGCTCTGACAGGGATCGCAATAGAGGGCCCTGGACAGAGCCGGAAAAAAAATGTAGAACAAAATTCTAACTCAAAAAAAAAGACCAGATTTACTTGTCTGACAGACTGGAGAAACCCCGAGAGTATAGCTCCAGACACCCTTTTAACTCAGTACTGAAGTCACTCCTAAGGTTCACCCTTCACCCAAAGATTTGACGGACCCATAAAACAAAATGAGACTAAACCAGCACACCAGTCCAGGGGCAAGAATAAGAAGGCAGAAGGGGACAGGAAAGCTGGTAACAGGGAACCCAAGGTAGAGAACAGGGGAGTGTTGACATGTCGTGGGTTTGGCAACCACTGTCACAAAACAATATGTGTATTGTTTAATGAGATACTAGTTTGTTCTGTAAACCTTCATCTAAAGTACAACTAAAAGAAAAAAAAAGATAGCTACTGACCAGAAAATACTGAACATGAAGGGTTGAGGTATACATATAAATTACCATCTTGAACTTTACCGTAGATATGAAAATAGATATTTGGGGATTCTCTTAAAACTGGTTAAGTGACCATCTTGCTGGATATTGTCCTTTGGTATTTACTACCATCAATCCCTTTCTAGGCTTCTGCTAAAGGGCAGGGGCTAGAAGCCTAAGAACTATGTTTTCCATCTCCCTTCCCAGAAGGGTTCTGGTTCTAGCTCTGCCAAAGAGAGGTACTTGTGTAAAGTCTGAAAAAAGTAGGAAAAGAAGCAGCTATTTTTTCTCCAGCAGCAGCTGCAGGCAACAGTGGAAGTGTTAAGAGAGGGCAAATAGGAGGTTTTATCCATGGCTTTTGGAGGTTTAGCTGACTTAGCCAAAGCCAGAAATTAACATTTTGGTTTGAAAGGTAGCTTTCCCTACTTATTTCTATGTTATCTCAGAATTTGTTAATGGAGGAGAAGACAGCACCTCCATAAAGGAATACACTTACATGGACATTCGGAGCCATCCTTTATGTTTAGAAAGATGCTTTCCTTTATTTACAAATATTCATTGAGCAAATACTTTGTCTAAGAGTTTTTGAAAGCTACAGTGAGGAGTGAAAAGGTCTATGTAGTGGCATAAAGAAGAGTCATTGGCCGTTTAAGAGAGGAGATTAATAAAAACATGGTATGCAATATAATGGTAAAAAGATTGAATACAAGCAGTATAGGCTACTATCTTCCTTCAGTGGTGCAAACAAACAACGACCAAGGAAACCATGTGTAAGGGAGCTGTTGACGACAGCTTGTTTTTCCTGATTCCATCTCCCTCCTCAACCCCACCCTTACTCTATTAAAGTACCTTCTATCCTTTCTCCTCTTTTCTAAACTTTATCACCCTTAACGATCATCATCTTGATTTCAGACTCAACTGCTCTGAATTCTGATGGCCATCAGTTTCATTTACCTACTACTCTATTCAGTCAAAACTAATAACCCACAATTCAATTGTTGTTTTATTGAGCTCTTACTTAATTTCAGGCTTTGTGCTAAGTACCTTACACACGGTATTGTTAATCTTCAAGACAACCTTCAAAGGGTCTTATGTTACAACACCTTTACTTATTTGCTTTAATCTTCAGCTCCTTCCTTCTAAAGGGACCCAATTTTCTTAAAAAAAAAGATGCATAATTAAATTATTTACATATAAAGGAAAGTACTACGATGAAGGTGAAACCAGCTATAAATCCAGCACCAAAGAAAAACATTAACACAAAACCCAAAAACCAAACCCACTGCCATCGAGTCGATTCCGACTCATAGCGACCCTACAGGACAGAGTAGAACTGCCACATAGAGTTTCCAAGGAGCGCCTGGTGGATTTGAACTGCTGACCTCTTGGTTAGCAGCTGTAGCACTTAACCACTACACTGCCAGGGTTTCCTTATTAACACACACACACACAAAAAGTGAATATAATTCCAGATACGTTTTTAACACGTATTGAGGTGGATGGGAGGAGAGAGCAAGAAAAAAAGAGAGACAGAATGAATTGAGAACGTATTATCTAAGCATTTGGATTTTACACTGCTGTTATTTTTTTAATTCTTAAAATTAATTATAATTGATTTTAACAGAAGAAAATGAACTGGAAGATAGAATTGTTAAACTTCATATAAAAAACTTCATACAACTGCAAGCGATTATATCTGAAAAGGTCATTGCAGAATTAAGAAATGAGATTATGAAAACTGTGAAGGTGGGGTTATTTTTTTAAACTCTTGACTTTAGACAATTCATTCTGCTGTCTTTGAAAGCAGAGCCGATCAGTGCTCTTGTGTTCTTTCCTGGTGTTCCCTTCCTTCCTCCCATCCTCCCCTTCTTTTCCCTGGTTGTTACTCTTACACTGACCCAGTTTATAACACGCACATTCACGTCTGTATTCACAGCTCCTGTAATTGTTTGAATCCATTTTATAGATGAATTGATTGCAGAGTAATTACTCTGTGATGTTTCCTCATAAAACTTACTGCTGTTTGTAAATTATATATGGATGGTATATGTGCAATTATTTAATTGACACATTTTTTTTTTGCTCCCAAACTTACATTCTATTAAGGTAGGGACTCTATTTCTTTCTTCACCACAGTAACCACCACACCTAGAATGATGCCTGGCACAGTGGGTGGAGAGGTAGTGTTCAATAAATATTTGTTAGATGAAGAAACAAATATGTCAAGGGCTACACGGAATGTACGAGTAGAATAATGTTGCTGTTGTTGTTAGCTGCCGTAGACTCTGACTCATGGCAGCCTTATGAGCAACAGAATAAAATGTTGTCTGGTCCTGTGTCATCCTCTCTATGGCCAGTGTATCCATCTTGCAGCTATTGTGCCAGCCCACGCTACCAAGGCTCTCCCATGCCCTCACTGCCCCTCTACGTCACCAACATGATGTTCTCCTCTAGCAAGTGATCCCTCCTGATGACATGTTCAAAGCAAGCAAGTCAGACAATGTTCTGTTCTTATTTATAGGGTTTTTCATTGGCTAATTTTCAAAAGTAGATCACCAGGCCTTTCTTCCTAGTCTGTCTTAATCTGGAAGCTCAACTCAAACCTGTCCAACTTGGATGACCCTGCTGGTATTTGAAATACTGGTGGCAAAGCTTCCAGCATAATAACAACACACAAGTCACGATAGTATGACAAACTGACAGACAGGCAGTGAAGTAGAATAATAATGAGATTCAAAAGGGGACAAGGTATTCAAGAAAAACTTTGAGAAGAATTAGATTCTGACAGATGACAGTGTTACAGGTTGTCATGGATTGAATTGTGTCCCCTCCAAAATATCTACCAACTTGGCTAGGTCATGATTCCCTTCTATGACTGTATGATTGTCTACCATTTTATCTTCTGATGTGACTTCCCTATGTGTTGTAAATCCCATCACTGTGATGTAATAAGATGGGTTAGTGGCAGTTATACTGATGAGGCCTACAAGATTAGGTAGTGTCCTAAGCCAATCTCTTTTGAGATAGAGAGAAGTGAGCTGAGCAACATGGGAACCTCATATCACCAAGAAAGCTGGGAGCAGAGCATGTCCTTTGGACCTGAGTTTCCTGCGCTGAAACACTGCCAGGCCGAGGGAGGACTGATAACAACGACCTTCCTCCAGAGCGGTCAGAGAGAGAAAGCCTTCCCCTGGGGCTGGTACCCTGAATTCAGACTTCTAGCCTACTGGACTGTGAGAAAACGAACTTCTCTTTGTTAAAGGCATCTGCTTGTGCTATTTCTGTTATAGCTGCACTAGATGACCAAGACACAGAGCAATATCTGTGTTTCCTTTAGGGGTGGGATGGAGTGAGAGTCAGCAGATTTTTGGCCCCAAGAGCTGTGCCTATGATAAAATTTTGTACATTATGTGGGTTTTGTACACAGAAAACTGTCTGGAAGGATAGTACTTAACTGTTAACTGTGGTTATCTGGGGGTTAATTGATTCCAAGTAATTTTTACTCTTCTTTTCATCTTTCTCTACAATCTGTTTTTTTTAAATAATAAGCATATATCACTTTCATAATCAGGTGAAAAATAATAAAGCTATTCTCATTTTGGAAAAATATGCAATCATATTAATTAACATTTATTAAGGACTTACTATGTGCAGGAAATGCTCTAAATATCTTAATGATTTTGATTCATTTCATATTCAAAATAAAACTATGAGGTAAGTTTTATTATTGTTCCTATTTTACAAACAAGGAAAATGGGAACACAGAGAGATTAAATAATTTCCTCAGGGCCACACAGCTATTAAGGAGAAAAACTAATATTTGAAACCAGGCTGTCTAGCTCCAGAGTTTATGCTTAGCCACTATACAGAACTGCCTCTCATATCAGAGCCAAACTTTGAAAATCGGAGCCCTCTATTCTGCTCTCAATTAAAAGAAAGCCAGTCGGCATTAAGGATGGGCACAGGCAGCCTCTACATTTCAATCTTCTCATTTTTCTACTCTTCCACTTTACAAATTTTCATATTCCTCAATGAAGCTCCTCAGACCTGCCCATTTGACTGTTTCTGCCAGCGTCAACACAGCTGGGAACGTGCGGTTCAAAAACCATGCAGATGCAGCCTTCTGAACGAGTTGCATGTAAAATCAGGCCCTTCCTGCATTATTTCTCCATCTTCTTTTCTTAGACTAAATCAATGTGTAATTTGTCACCTTTCCTCAAAGGACTGTTTCCAAACTGTTCAATTATACTGCCATCTCTGCTCCCGATATAAATGTCATGCCTCATCAGGGTCCGGTAATGAAATGTGATGTAATCTATTTGCCTAAGTTTTCAAGGGCATTTGGTGACTGCTGTCCTACACCTTATCCATCATTCATACTAGCTTGACTGCAAAAACAGCAGGAACTGTGAGTAATTCTTACTCTCTGGGCAAAGCCTACGCCCTAGTATAGAAGAGCAAATCAAATACAATAGCTGGTCATTCCTAACAAACCTTGAGTACACAACATGCATTGTGACATCTGGACTTTTTTTTTTTTTTTTTTAACTTTTTACTCATCTCAAATGGTTCAGAAAAGCAGATTTTGAGCATAAGGCTCTTCCAAGAAGCTCTTTATTCTACTAATAAGAAATGAGATAAAACAGATAGAATCTATGCTTAATTCTAATTCCGTAATAGCTAGGCTATTACAAATAAAAAGTAACTGCCTGTCTGTGTGTGTGTTAACTGCTCTTTTTTAGGTATGAAATTTATGTTTTACACACATATGCTATTGTTATATCTTATGATGATTAAGTGTGTGAATAAGTTATGTGAGTTTGAGCTTGTTAGCAATACATTTTAACATATTTATCTTCCTGTACAAAATTGTATTTATATATTCTTGCTTGTTGGATCTATTTGGTGCCTGGGGATATTTTTAAGCTATCTCTTGATAGCTAAAAGCATATTAGAGTTTTTACAACCTCTCAGTTCACTGAAACAATGTAGGCAATTGATCCAGAAAATAGAAGTGAAATAGGGGTAATAGCCTAATTCAACTAACCATATAATTATCAACTCTTATTCTCACTTATATTGCTTGGCTCCATCCTAAAGCCTAAAGCCACTTCCAAAAAATACCTAAGAGAACCCCAGACGAAACAATACTTTTTCTCCTTTATGTTTTTGTCAGGTGAGTCATCTAATTCATAGCCACATTTTTTTTTTAACCCTGGCTTAGTCTACGTTATTTAAGTTCCTTCTTTTAACGAACTCATTTGCTTCTAACTATGCTGATGTGCATTGTTTTCGCCTGAAACATGGTGAAAAAGAAAATTGTTATGCTTTCATCTCATGAGTAATGTGTTCTTTCCATAATCAGACAGGGAGTTCAATACCCAGTACAGCCTTTTACTGTCACACGATTATGTTGTCACCCATCACCATCTGTAATTTTTCCAGAGAAACCATTCAGCTTCTCTGTAATTTCAGATGCTTTTGCAATGATCGTGCACAATAAAGTAATAATAAAAGAGGAAAAAGAAATTTCAAAAACAAGAGCAAAAAGAGGATAACATTCTCTTTCCTTTTTTGACACAACTAAATTCTCTTTCCTGATACTTGATATATTCACTTATACATCCACATTATCACTTATTCCCTAGGACTTCTAATTCTGGAAAAAAAAATTCATAGCTATCTTGCATCCTCCAATACTAAGCTCAGCTGCTTGCCCTCCCCTTAAGCATGTACTCCTTAAGGTGAATATATATGGCAGACTAGGACAGTAGGAAGGAGAGACCAGTTCCTGGAGAAGAACATCATGCTTGGTAAAGTAGAGGATCAGCAAAAAAGAGGAAGACCCTCAATGAGATGGACTGACACAGCGGCTGCAACAACGGGCTCAAGCATAACAACCATTGTGAGGATGGTGCAGGACTGGGCAGTGTTTCGTTCTGTTGTACGTGGGTTCTCTATGAGTCAGAACTGACTTGACAGCACCTAGCAACAGCAACAGGATAGTAAGAAAGAAGATTGAATAGGCCTGAACACAAGTCTCCACACCTACCTTTCCAAATACAAACTAGGACTGAAAGAAACAGGGAAGAAAGCTCAATTTGCTTTCTGGTGGCACAGTGGTTAAGGGCTCAGCTACTAACCAAAGGGTCAGCAGTTCAAATCTACCAACTACTCCTTGGAAACCCTATGGGGCAGTTCTACTCTGTCCTGTGGGGTCAAGATGAGTCAGAATCAACTCAAGGGCAACAGGTTTATTATTATTTGTATTTATTTGTGAGAACATGCCCAAAATTTAGAAAATTTGAGTTTAAGAAGAGAAAGTATATTAGAATACCACTGTGTCTTCATGGAGCCAAAATGCCCAATATTTTGAGAATTTCAGTACCTTACTGATAATTTGATTTAGTGGCATAGTTTTTCCAACCTCCTCCTCCTAAAAAATGTGCTAATTTTTTAGGGAATTAAATGATCTTTTTGATTACTTAGTTACACCCTTTAAGTAAAACAGATATCGTCATCTTCATCATCAATCATCATAGTCATCTTCTTCCTCTCCTCCTCCTCCTCTTCCTTTTTTATTCTACTCCTCCACCTTTTCCACCTACTTCTTCTTTTCCTTCATCTAAGCATCATATAACGAGTCCTTAATCTATGCTCCAGGCATAGTCCTGAGTGTACTTTATTCCATCTAATTTTTGAAAGTTCTGCAAAATATATATTATAAATTCTTTTTTGCCAAAGAATGAAATTTAGTTTTTGAGAAGTTAAATAGCTTGCCAAGGCATGCTGTTAGTTGTCGTCGAGTCAGATGCAACTCATAGCAATCCTGTGTACGACAGAACAAAACATTGCCCAGTCCTCACAAACGTTGCCAGGTTTGAGACCATTATTGCAGCTACTGTGTCAATCCATCTCATTTGGGGTCTTCTTCTTTTTCACTGACCCTCTACTTTACCTAGAAAGATGTCCTTCTCCAGGGACTGCTCCCTCCTGATAACATGCCCAAAGTAAGCGAGATGAAGTCCCACCATCCTTGCTTTTAAGGAGCATTCTGGCTGTACTTCTCCTGAGACAGATTTGTTCCTTCCCCGGAAGTCCATAGTATATTCAATATTTTTTGCCAACACCATAATTCAAAGGCATCAATTCTTCTTCGGTCTTCTTTATTCACTGTCCAGCTTTCACGTGGATATGAGGCGATTGAAAATACCATGGCTTGGGTCAGAAGCACCTTAGTCCTCAAGGTGACATCTTTGCTTTTTAATACTTTACAGAGATCTTCCGCAGCACATTTGCTCCAGTGCAATACATCATTTGATTTCTTGACTGCTGCTTCCATGGGCTTTGATTGTGGATCTAAGTAAAATGAAATCCTTGAAAACGTCAATATTTTCTGTTTATCATGATGTTGCTTATTGGTCCAGTTTTAAGAATTTTTGTTTTCTTTACACTGAGGTATAATCCATACTGAAGGCTGTAGTCTTTGATCTTCATCAGTAAGTGCTTTAAGTCCTCTTCACATTCAGCAAGCAACGTTGTGTCATCTGCATATTGCAGGTTGTTAAAGAGTCTCCCTCCAATCCTCATGCCCCGTTCTTCTTCATGCAGGCATAAACCAAAAAAAACCAAACCTGTTGCCATCAAGTCCATTCCAAATCATAGAGACCCTATTGAATAGTAATTCAAAAATAATAGGATTCATTTAGCCTCATTTTGTTTTTAAAGAAGAAACTGTTTTCTTAGCCATGTTAGATACTTGTGCCTGGTATTTTCAGGAAAAGTTCTGACATGCTACTCATGAATCACACATTCTATTCTTAATTTCCATATAAATGTTTACTTTAGCCAGACATTTCTCTGCTTCTAGAAGTGCATGTCTTAATGCCAAATGGTCTTCCCAGGACAAAATTTTACCAGAAAAAACATACTATGTGGCATGACGCTCACAAGGGCATATACCACTGAGAAAAAGCATAGAAGGAACCCTATGAATTACTGTCAGTATCCAATTTAAGAAACATTCACTAAAAGAAAGTGGCAACACATTCCTTGACACACCTGTAAATGATCAAAGCTTTCAGGTATTTCATACGCGTCTGCTTGCTTTAGCTAAAATAGATTCATCGCTACTAAATATTTTAGACAAGACACTGGAGTAGGACAAGACCACAGTCCCAGAAGTCTTTGATATAGTAGCATCTGCAGGGCCCAAGGGAGAAGGGAATTCCCACAATCAGAGCAGACATGGATATGGGAAAATGGGAATAAACTGTGCTTTAGGAAGCAGGGTGGTTCAAGCTACTCATAGCTGAAATATGTATAAGGGCCAATGTTACAGATTGAATTGTGTCCCCCAAAAATATATGTTATAAATCCTAACCCCTATACTTGTGGATGTAATCCCATTTGGGAATAGGGTTTTCTTTGTCATATTAATGAGGCCATATCAGTGTAGGGCGTGTCTTAAACCAATCACCTTCAAGACACAAAAGGAGATTAGGCACAGAGAAACAAGCAGAGATAGGGGAAGATAGATGCCGCGCCACATGAGGACCATCAGGCAACCAAGGAACAGAAGCTGAAAAGAGACACAGACCTTCCCCCAAAGCCGACAGAGAAAGTGTTCCCCTAGAGCTGGCACTGTGAATTTGGACTTCAGCCTCCTAAACTATGAGAAAACAAATTGCTGTTTGTTAAAGCCATCCACTGGTGGTATTTCTGTTACAGCACCACTAGGTAACTAAGACAGCTACTAAAAGAGAAGTTGGCTGTAACAGAAGAAAAAGGAATTGAGACTCATAAACACGCCATCAGTATTATTTCCCTAACTGCCCTTTGTCCTTCCGCACACACGCCACATGCTGCCCTTGAGGGCTTCCTTTGCCTGGTTTATCGGAATGCAATTTCAAGATGCTTTAGACCTTGGAGTGGTCTAGGTTCCTTTTCCTTCAATGCTGCATTGCACTGACAGAGTGATGTCAGAGGTTCTTTCTTCAGTTAAGGGCATCAAATCTGGAGGGCAAAAACTTGCTTCTATTTGGAGATGAGGGATGGAAAAGCAGGGTTCTGTTCTCTGCGCAAGCCCCCCGCCCTTTTTTTTCTCTCTAAGACCTTCTGCTCTATGGACTAGCAGAGACAACCCTACCATGGGCAAATTAGCCATTGTAAAACAGGTGACTCTGAGGAGAGATGCAAAGCCCTATCATCCCAATCCTTCCCACGCTGGCCTGTCAAGCCATCACTTGCTTTATCTAGCCTGCAATATTCCATCTTAATAGTCTTTCCAACACAATGTTAAAATACATGGCAGATGCTTGCTTGAGGTCAAGCTCAGCCACTCCCATGTGTCAGCTGTTAGCATTAAGGACACACGACCACCCTCATAAGGACACCCTCAATCATCGGGATACAAACTGCCAGTCCTTATTGGAAGAAAGAGAAAGGAACCACATTGCGCCCAGTACAAAGTCACTGTGCTCTGGACAAGTGCTTTCTGCCCATTTTCATTTCCAGCCATTTTTTTTCTTTTCTTTTCTATTACCCTTTCACCTCCAACTTTTTTGTTATTTATTTTTTAAGAATTTTAGTGATTTTTTTTTACTTTCTTTAGTTCTAACTTTCTTTTCTTAATCTTTAACTTATTTTTCCTTACATTTTTATTTTTCATGACAGCTCTACTCTTTTGTCCTAGTATTCTATCTGCTTGAATTTTTTTTTCTAAACTTTGTCCTCATTTGTTTCTATCTTTTTATCTATTATTTTCAATTTCATCTATTTGATCTTACCATCAATGTTAATTGTTCATCTTTCTCTTTATTGGGATGTTAACTTTTTTTTTCCTTTCTACTTTTACCTTAAAGTTTCCATCCCCTCCTAACCTGTTCTTCTTCATTTCTTATTTTTCAATTGAATATGTCCTCCTCTTCTTTACTTTTAACAGAACAATGAGCTTCTTCTCTGGTCAGGAAGGTAGGAAGCCTTTTCTCCCCAACCTTGCTATCACGTACCCCTCTAGATACCCACACTAGCCTTTTTAAGGACATCTCTTCAAAATTCTAGTTCCAGGCAATTTGAAAGTCTAAACCTATTGCTGTTGAGTAGATTCCAACTCATAATGACCCTGTAAGAGTAGAACTGCCCCATAGGGTTCTCAAAGCTGTAAACCTTTATGGAAGCACACTGCCACATCTTTCTCCTGTGGAGTGACTAGCGGATTCAAACAGCTGACCTTTTGGTTAGCAGCCAAATGCTTAAACACTGTGTCACCAGGGCCGTACAGGTTAATAATTCTCTTTAAGGTTATCATTCTCTATGGATCATTGTTGCCTCCTAATATTTTGTGCTATCAAGTCCATGTCTTACATTTCTTTGCATCTTCAGCATACCTATAATTGGGCTTGGCCAAACCGGCTATAGGTGGCAACAATCTAGAAGGACTTTTAGAATAGGAGGTCACATCTGAAAGAAACCGTCAACACCAGTGATCACCAAACTTTGGCTTTTTACCATCCAAAATAATTTCAATAGACTATTCCCTCAAATATTTTCAAGTCAACATCTAATTTTTTTTTTATCCTAAGTTTAAGTATTTGTAAGATATGGGTTTTCCAATTTTGACATTTTGAAACAAAATTGTTAAATCATTTTCTAAAAATGTATTCAATGAAATCTAAATGCCATAGTAATTTGATATCCACCATTAATCTAGGTAAAAAAAAAAAATATGAAGTCTTCCTTAACAGCCAGAAATTTAATATTGTTAATATTTCCTCTTAAATTTGTATTTACATTCTGTTTACTCAGAAAATATTACCCAAATCATAATATATTTACACTCAAAAGCATTTTATAGCTCTATCATATTTCTCTGCAACAACAACAAAAACATATAAATTAAAATTTAATTAAAAAAAAACTATCCTACGATTATAATGTTAAATTTTTTTTTTCTGGATGGGTTCATTATTATAATCACATATTTTAGTACATAATTACTCAAAACATCTTATAAATTTTAAAAAAACATTTAATATAAAAAAGTAAAATTCTGTTGGAAATTCATCTCTGAATGAGATGGATGGATCTTTTTATTTCTCAGCCCACTCATGTACTTGTGGGTAAATATATCTCATTCCTAGAATGAGGCATAGTTCAACATAAATTCTGTTCCTATGTTTTCTCTCTATAGTAGGTGCTGCTTTATAAATAAATACATGGAAAAGAGTTTTTTTTTTTTTTAATAGCACTATCATTAAATTCTTTGAAATCCTGAGGCACATGCAAAAAAAACAAAAACCAGGGTGAAGTATTGTCAGAAATTATTTTCAGCTGTCCATCAGCTGACTATTCAAAACAGGTCCTACTTCAATTTTGTTAAAAGCAAAGAATTGAAAGTCACTTTTCTCGCATAAGAAATTATTACCTCATCATTCTACTTATTCACTTTTTTAAGGTCACTATTATGACGGTATTTCAAATTGTCCCTTTGATTTGTGCTGGAAATTTTTACACTCTATTGCAATACACCCTAATAAAATTAGGGGCGGGGAAGAGGTGAATGTTATTTTTGTAATATGGAAGAGTGGTAACTAGGAAAAGAGGGTTTAGGAAAGGAGAACTTGTTAACTCCATCCTGCTTGATTCTCGGGCAGATCTGCCTTAGGAACGGGAACAGATGGAAATTGAAGGCTGGAAAATGATGTTCTTAAAATTATCCATGATGAGAGGGCAGAGGGGAACAGAAGCTGGCTGGATGGACACAAAAAGAGACAGTAGAGAGAAGGAGTATGCTGTCTCACCAGGGGAGAGCAGCTATTAGTATATAGCAAGGCGTATATAAATTTTTGTATGAGATACTGACTTGATTTGTAAACTTTCACTTAAAGCACAATCAAAATTAAAAAAAAAATTATCCATGACTGAGCCTCTTTTGGAGTGCCTTTACATGTGCCATGGTACATATATTCCCATTTGAAGACCGCAGCCAATGTAATGCCCCTGGTTTGACTTTGGTGAGAAACTACAAAGGGTTAAATATACCAAAAAATATAGGTGGGAGAAGTGACAACATCAAGTCCACCATCAAGCCTCAGGCACAGCTCTATACCTAGTGAAGTGTAACATGTATTGAAAGATGGAGCCACCAGCCTTCTCAACAGGGCAGGCAGGCTTGACAAACTGCCTACACCACCAATCTTGGGTCTCTCTGGAAAATTTCGCACTTCACAGAAAAACGACTCATAAAGGTCTTCTCAGATTCTAGTTCTATGAAACAGTTACTCTAAGAAGGCTAACTTCATTAGTGTCATAGCCATACAGCAATATGGCACTACTTCACGTACTTTTCTCCGTTCACAACACCTGTTGTCTCATTTTGTATGTTCACATTAAAGAAGGACCCCCCCACCTCTCCCACCCACTCACCCAGTAGAAGAACCTAGCACAGCATTGTATGAACTGGTTTTACCTACCAAGTCACCTTCTGAAAAAGAGTTCCCCGTCATCTTCCTGGTCCTCTGGTTACCCTCACTTAGTGCCCAACACCACTTTCCCTCCCGTTTTTCTGATGGCCAAGAAGTTCCACTCCAGTGAAGATGTGATCTGATCCAATACTAACCTTATTTTCAGGAATTGGCCAGAAAGTTACATGCATCATTTGTGTTCAGATCTCATGAGCCAGAATGGTAGCCTAGCCCCACGCAAATACAAGGGAGCCAAGAAGTGCATCTTACCCTGTGTCTGGAAGGAATCAGAATCAGACAGACCTGGTGAACGGCACTAGAGCTACTATATCACCCTCTCTTCATTCCATGGCACGCTCACTCCCACTCATTCTAGACATACTGGCCTCTGCTGGTTCCTCAGTTGCTCCAAACAAGCTCTCTCACTCGTTTTACCATTGTATATGCTTCTCCCTCTATTTAGATTCTCCTTTCTTCTACCCTTGCTGACTCATTATCATTCTTCATGCCATAGTCAAAATATCTCCTCCCCAAAGAGTCTTGCTGTAGCCCCCCTCCAACCCATCTAGTAATACAGTTTCCTCCCCTCTATTATTCTCTTTCAAAACTCTCCTATGTATTTCTTTGGTAGCTCTCATGCTCATTTGTAATTATATGGTTATTTGTGTACATAATTAATTCAGTTCGATCTCCTTCATTAACCTGTAAATGCCCTAAGAGACCACGTCCATTTTGGTCACCACTGTGAATATAGCTGATCCCTAACTTGAAATAGTAAAATAAATATTTGCTGAAGACATAAATGAACCCAGGACCTCAAAATAAATTTCTCCCTCACCTCATATCAATGAATTGTATCATTTTAGACAGCAAATATGGCATTAGTGCCATATTTGACAAAAAATATTGAGAAGCCAAAACAAAACAAACAACAAGAAAAAAAATAGACTAGGGTAGAATAGAAACATGCAAAAGGAAAAAAACCAGAAGAAGCTATTCATCATTTTAATAATGTAAAATCTGCAAGATTTAATATTCTTTAAAAACAAACTCAGTATAATAAATTAATACAGGATAATCTGAGTTTGATCATGAGCTCTGATGATCAGGGCAGATTCTAAACACTGGAAAGTTGAGTTCTAGATTTTCATAACCAGGTGTAACACCTGAGAAGTTGACTTTTCTTAACTTTTCAATATAGAGTCACTGCCTCATTCGCTTACTGCTTTGTCTCTGGAATACTCTTTCATATTATATTGCTTTTCCTAAAAATTTCAAAATAAGAAAGCACAAGTAGAACTGTTTAAGGAAGTGCCCCTAGAACTGTTTAAGTTTCAGTCTTAATAATAGACTTGTTCCTTGCCAGTTGTTTATCTTTAGTAACTCTAAGGGCATGGTCTGGCCTGCCTGGAGCCAAAGGTTAGACTTTACCATTTGTCAAAGAGACAGCTGTTGACCCCATTTGGCTTTTGACCTTGTGGTTTGTTAGACATTCCCTCTAAAATTCAGGCAAGTTTTTTTTGTTATAATTTGCAAACTGAGGCTTCTCTGGCTAATGTCCTATAAAAAGAAGCAGACAAGATTTAGACCTATTTATTTATTTATTTTTAGCACTATTTCACACCTTATTGCCTTGTAGAGAAATTTATGAGAAATAATAGAGTATTTGTAGTTCTTACCAATGTGTTCTTGCAAACCCAAATTAGTAATGGGTAAAGCTAAATGGACACAAAATAAACTCCTCATTAGATGATTGATGAGGTTGCAAGTGTAAGCATAGAAATGATATTTTAGACATTGAAGAGAAATTTTTTGATAAGGTACCATAGGGATGTGCTAACATCCTTTCCTTTTTAAATTATAACTTAGTTATTTGGCACCACTCTTTTATGAGCTTAATGTATTCTCCTTTATCTATAAAAAATAGAAATATAACATTTCTCTTATGTGTAGATGGCATTTTGTGACAGCGATTTTTAACTTTTTTTTTTTTTTTTTAATGAAATGGACCTCTCTGAGAACCTGGTAAAAGTGACTGATCGTCTCCCCAGGCAGGAAGTGGGAGTGATGCGGGGGGGAGGCATGGATATATCCCTTACTCATCAAACTTTACACACAGTGCAAAGGATTCCGGTGACCCACTTGAAGGTTATTCAGGGCAAGAACGCTCAGTATGAAAAACAAAACAAACAAGAAAATAAGCTACAGAGCAACTATTAAAAAAGGACATTGCCTCTGGTTGACATCCCAAATATTTAATTTTCCTCAAACTAACTGTGCAGGATTAACTATTTTAATTAACTGTTAATCCTATGAGCCTACATAGTAAGTTGACCCAGGTTGGGTAGTTAGCAAGTAAGTATCATTACCAAAATATTTAAATAGTTCCTGTTGCAGTTGCTGCTTTGAACTCCCATTAGTCCACAACTATTAATCTGTCCCAGCCCCCAGGATATCTAGGACCATGCCATGATCCAGCAATGAGAAAACTGAAGCCCTGTACAGCAGGGGCCTCCAGGTCACAGTGCCAACACTAAGACCGATATTGATTCTGATTGGTCCGTGTCTATGCCTTATTTAAAAGTAATGAAATATTTTGAATATCACCCCTGAGCTTATTCATGTATTATTTTTCAAAGATAATAATCTACCTGAAAGAAGGAAAAGAACCTTAGGGGCTTTTAACCCATTAAAATTGGGAATATAACTTAGCAGTTGACTTTAACATGAATTTTTAAGAGTAGGATGCTGAAAATATTATTCACAGATAAATTTTCTACTAAGAATTCAAGAAAAGGGAATTTGGGCGAAGCAGATACTGGGTAGTTTGGGGCAATGGATAAGGTAAAGGCAATGTGTTTTTAGAGACTGTATAAAGGAGTATAGCCATTGCTGTCAAGTCAGCTCTGACTCATAGCAACCCTATAGGAGAGAGAAGAACTGCTGCAGGGTTTCAAAGGCTGTAATTTTTATGGAAGCCTACTGCCCAATCTTCCTTCCATGGAGCTGCTGGTGGGTTTGAACCATGGACCTTTGAGTTAGCAGCCCAGCACTTAACCATCGAGCCACCTATTTGACTGCTTAGACTACTGTCCACTGGAAAACCATTTCGCCCTCATTGGCTGATTCTGGTAGGGCTTCAACTCCTGTTCCTCTCTTCCCAAATGCCAGAATATTATAATGTTCTTGCATTTTTTGTGTGTGGCAGTTAATGTGTTAAACATATAATCCCAGCAATCAGCCAATCAGAATCATTCCCTATAGTAAGACGTTGATGATGAGAGAAGAAAGCTCTGTTTGGTAGGAGGCTGTGAAGGTGGTGTAAATGAAATCAAGTAAAGAGAAGTGACCCACAGAGAAAACAATATCACATCAGGCATGAGGAGAATCTCTGAGGCCCTGGCTCAATACTTGTTTCTTTTATTTACAAGTCTCCAAATAGCCTTCCAAACTAAGCTAACTAATACATCGTCATTATCATCATACTTGTCCTCATTATCGTTGTTATTAAATTGCTTATGCTACTTCTAGTTGAGTTTCTGTCACTTGAAAGCAAAAGAGTTCTGTCTAAATTAGAGGGCTAGGTTAGAGGTCATGTCTATGTGAAAAGAGAGTCTGGAAATGCAGTTGTTATTAACTAAGATAAAAAAAAAACTAAGATAGGAAGTTCTAAATACAAGGGTCAATATAAACATAATAGACTACAGTTATCTGTCACTAATTTCGCAAGCATATGCTCTGGTAACATTTTCATTGTTTTTTGAATTGTTTAGTGATAAAAGGGCATGAGTGCCACCTACTATATGCATTGAAAGTACTCTGCAATTTAGAAATGTCACACTTTTATTCTAATAGCCAAAAAAACAGATTAGTCAAATGTCAACGTTGTTTTCAGGTGCCGTTGAGTTGGTTCTGACTCAAGCAACCCTATGTACAACAGAATGAAACACCACCTAGTCCTGAGCCATCTTCACCATCATTGTTATGCTTGAGCCCATTGTTGCAGCCATTGCGTCAATCCATCTCATTGAGGGTTTTCCCCTTTTTCACTGGCACTCTACTTTACCAAGTATGGTGTCCTTCTCCAGGAACTGGTCTCTCCTGATAACATCTCCAAAGTATGTGAGATGATGTCTCACCATCCCTGCTTCTGAAGAGCACTCTTGTTGTACTTCTTCCAAAACAGATGTGCTTATTCTTCTGGCAGTCCATGGCATATTCAATATTCTTCACCAACATCAGAATTCAAAGGCATCAATTCTTCAGTCTTCCTTATTCATTGTCCAGCTTTCGCATGCATATTAGGTGATTGAAAAAAACCACGGCTTGGGTCAGGCACACCTTAGTCTTTGCTTTTTAGCCCTTTAAAGAGGTCTTTTGCGGGAGATTTGCCCACTGCAATATGTAGTTTTTCTTGACTGCTACTTCCATAGGCATTGATTATAGGTCCATGTAAAACAACGCATATTTTTGACAATTATAGAAAGAAAGTCTTAATTTCTCCAGGTGAAAAAATTGGGAGGCTGATTTAGAATTTTTCTCATGTTTTTTCCAGTAAAACATAATCTGAAACTTTACAAAGTAGAAACTTTATTTTTAAAAGACGACTTCGGCTTTCTGATGTAAAACCAAGTAAATCATTGCTTTCATTATTAACTGATCTGTTATTCAATTTCCGAAGAGTTTTAGAAGTAAGAGAACTGTTCAATGCTATGGTTGTTTAATTTGTGATTTTTTTTTTTGCACTTAAGAATCAGTATTCTAGCCTTTGTAATAACTAAAAGGGACCATGAGCACATTTTAGGAATCAGCATATAATTATTCCCATGCAGTTGAGAGAATTATGAAGCTTCACAGGACCTACTAGAAGCTTTAGCCACAAAAGGAATTTTCCATAAGAGTAGAAGACTCATCACAATGATCGGAAAAAATAGATCATAAGGTAGTGTAAGGACAAATGGTTATAAAATAAATGACTCACAATGATTCCATCTGCTGTATAAATGCAGACACATGATTGTCAACCCAAGAGTGCATGTGGAATACCAGGAACAAAGTCAGGACCTTTGCACTCTAAAAGGTCTTTAAAATCTCAGAAGATACAAGATAGAGATCCCCCCTCTCTTCCTGGCAGATAGAAATCTTTACTCTAGTGAGGGCTGAAAGTGAATCACCAAGTCTACATTACCACCAGCTGGAACTAAAGCCAGGTTTATTAACGTGTGTAAGTCTGTAGGTCCAGTTACAATGCTCTGGAGCAAAATTTATTCCTAGGCCACTCTTGAGTCATTATAAATAACCATGTCTGTAAGGGGAGCATTGCAACCAATTATGGCACTGTGTCTAGGCAAGCACAGACCTGTCCAAGTTGCCCAGGCGAGACAATCTGACTGACTCACCATTTCATGAGAACTAGAACTCACACTGCTAACCAAAAGATCGGCAGTTCAAATCCACCAGCTGCTCCTTGAAAACCCTACCAGACAGTTATACTCTGTCCTATAGGGTCACTATGAGTCATAATCGACTTGATGACAATGGGTTTGGTAATTTTTTTTTTTTTTTTGGAATGCCAGCCTTACCACACCAAAACTTACAGAGTCAAACTTAAAACTAATAGATTACAAGTGTCTAAATGTCTGATCGACCTCATGCATTCAGGAGATGACAGTATAGGGAAAAGTATTTAAGTCACACGATATAAAGAAGTGACACAGTGAGGGAGACATGGAACCACTCTGGAGATGCCTTGAAATGATATTGTCAGCAAACTAAAGGGATATATTAGGTACATATCATGTACTCATTTCTGTGCTCGGTGCTATACATCTGATATGATTTTGATTCTCCATCATCTTCTGAAAGGATTTAATGGGTTATCTAAATTCTGTAATACTTAGCTATGGTTACCAAAAGCATCATGCTCTTCTGGGCTCTTCTTTCTGTATTCAGGAGGGTAGCAAAATGGGGGCAGAATAAGAAGAGATTATCTCTGCTTTTTCCTTGTACTTGCGTCAGATTTTTTTTTGACGCCTTTCTCCTGAGAAATGTCCCAGTTATATACCAGCATGAGGGACTGGAAAGGGATACTTATTCAAGGGCCTTCATGCCTGGGAAGAAGTCCTGGCTTCACTGATTAACCAGAGAGTAAAGACAAAGTGATGGCTGTTGCCACTGCCCTCACTTCATCTCGGACCACTCATTCCTTGGGACTCTAGAGTAGGAAGTAGGAAAAGAAATCTATGCTCCAGGTGGAAGTTC
Source organism: Loxodonta africana (assembly GCF_030014295.1). Classification (NCBI taxonomy): domain Eukaryota; kingdom Metazoa; phylum Chordata; class Mammalia; order Proboscidea; family Elephantidae; genus Loxodonta; species Loxodonta africana. Next base: position 64,233,045 of record NC_087343.1, read on the forward strand.
ATAGACTTGTGCCATATTCTGTATAGAAGAATGCAGGAAGAAAAATAATTTCTACTTTAAATAATTTTAAAAAATTCTTCAATACGATTAAGGGTGGTTTTTACTGGGGAGAATGATTTAATTTTTTTTTTTTTTTTTGGCAAAGAATTATTGGTGATGTGATTAAATACATATATAGGTCTACAGATACAAATATATAAATTATATTATGACAATGAACACACATATGTTCTGAAAGATAATGAACCAGTGATTGCCCCTGGATGGAGAAATCACAGGTAATTTTAATATTCAACTCTAGAAGTTTTGGGTTTCTTTCCTAAATTTTCTTCAGTGAGCACCTGTAACATTTATAATCAGGAAAACCAGTATTTTTATTAAAAGGACTAAGTGTAAATGAGCATTTAAAAATAGGATATGGTTGGCCATGCAAATAGCATTAGCTTTAGAGTGAACCGGCTAAGAGTCAAATCTCAGCTGTGCCATATACTAACTGTATGACTTTATCAAGGCTGAGTTTCCAACCTTTATGAGTCAAAAGTACACATCACTGAATCCTGGGGAAACGATTTGCCAGGGATGAAGAGTGAGTGATTAAAGGCAATCACTCATGGGGCTGTTTATAAAACATCAAAAACAACGTTGAAGGTAACCTGCATGTTAATAAAAATTCAGAAGTCCTTTTTTAGATATTTCTAAATAGCATATGCTAAGATAGCATTGTCTGGCATAGCAGAGGGACTCCAAGCTGAAAGAAAAAGAATGCTGATATTTAAGCAGCGACCTTACTTTGCTAAATATTTATATTTTTGCATGAGCACTAATCATTTGCCTTTGCCTTTATAAGAAGCAAAATTCACAGAGAAATTTAGCATTTATGAAAATACTTGCCATGAAGCAAGAAAACAAAAAAAAACTACATAATAGAATTTTGAAAAAGTGTTATTTAATCCAGTCTTTACAAAGGGAACCTATGAATAAGCTATTCATTTTCTTTCAAAAATAGAAAACCAACTCTCAAATTTTAAAAAGACAAGTTGTTTGCACCATGACTCAAGTTGATTGTGCATTCAGAATAAACAAGAACTTAAGGGACTAAAGAAAGCAACTTGAAATTGTGGTCCTTCTTATGCTATACATTAATTTGGATTTACTCTATAGGGTAAGCACACAAACCTGTCTGGAAGGAAGTTTATTTTTACAAGTCACTGAACACTAATACATAGTTTTAATGAGACCAGAAATACGCTGGTCAAGGCTGAAATGCTGAAAGCTAATGACTAAGGCAACTGTGAAGTTTCCATGGGGGAATAATGAAAATGTGAGCTTTTATGATATTTAATTACATGGCTTCCAGACCATTAGTTTATAAGGAAATATCTAGTTGTCTTTTTGTTGCTCTTGTCATTATTGTTTTGTTTTTTTAATCTCATACCCAAGTCTCCTTACCAGCTCTCTTCTTTCTTTTCAGAGTAACAGCAATAACTAATGACTAAGAAAATACCACTAAAATGGCATTTCTTTGTTTTTTGAGGCTCTTACTGTGTATTTTCAGAGCTAAAGAAATGTGAATGCTTCTTGATATTTATTCCAACTAAATAGAAAGTGATATGCTTAAGTTAGAATTGAAAGTGATCCAGTAATACTCTTATTCTGAAAACCACAGCCAGAGAATGGAGACCTGAATATGGCAGAGTAAAAATGAGAATGGAAGGAAAGTGAAGGAGAGATAAGAAAACTGACACTTTGTGCCCGCTGTGTATAGGATACTGTGTCATTGAATGCTATCAAGTCTTTATTTACAAATAAGAAAACAAGGGTTTCTAAAGATTAAGTCACTTGTTAGAGAGAGCAAGTGGGGAACCTGAAATATAAATCTCTATCTTTCTGATTCCAAATCCCATTCAGATCTGAAAACCATATATGCAACATGGACAATTCAAGTAGAAAATAATTGTGAACTGTTTTTTTCTTTTTTTTAACTTACTCTCAATATGAGGTCATTAGATTATATATTTTTCAGGATAGGACTTAACTGAGTGAATTTAGTCTTGCCATTTTGGTTTGGAATATTTTATCATAGTTGAGTGTCTGAGATGACATAGTAAATTTGTGAATGATTGTGTGTAATTTAAGATTGATGTTTTACTTCTGAAGGTATATTAAATATATAATTACCAAAACAAGAAGGTGATGTTAGAGATCAGTTAGTAACTCTCCTGTCCATCAAAGTGTTTATTTAATCAATATCGTGCATGTGTGTGTGTGTGAGAGAGAGAAAGAGACATCAGATACTGCAATGAGTCCTGAAGAACATAGCAATATATAAGACAGAAAGGATCTCTAAAGTTTACAGAACACTGAGACCTAGAAGGAAGCCATATACATACATACTTGATTATGTAGGCTAAAGGATGACAAAAAGAGATAAGAAAACTCTCGCTTTGTCAACAGCTTCAGTCTCACTGGATGTTAAGTATTGCCAGGGTAGAAACTATTTTTCACTCAGTTCTATATCCCCCCCAAAAACCAAACCAAACCCACCGCCATTGAGTCAATTTCAACTCACAGGGACCCCGTGGAATTTCCAGGTCTGTAAACCTTTACGGCAGCAGACTGCCACATCTTCCTCACACAGAGCCACTGGTGGTCTCCAACTGCCAGACTTTCACTTAGCAGCCAATTGCTTTGCCAGCACCTAATATCCAACAGCAGGATCCCTGGTGACATGGTGGTTAAGAGCTTGTCTGTTAACAAAAAGGGTGGCAGTTCGAGTCCACCAGCTGCTCCTTGGAAACTCTAGGGGGCAGTTCTACTCTGTTCTATCGGGTTGCTATGAGTCAGAATTGGCTTGACAGCAGTGGGTTTTGGTTTTTAATATCCAACCAATGACTCTTACCCTCAATAAGCTGAAATTCTTTTCCATTGCACCTGACATCCATTCACTCCTCTCCCTGAGCAAACTCTTAGTAAAATTATCAATGCATAGCTTAAATCAGAAAAATATAAAGGGAGAATAAATAATCAGTCTTTGAATAATTAAATGAAAGTTGAGTAGAATGTTAATTGCTCATGAAGGTAGAGTCAGGAAGATTTTTTTCACACAATACTTTTTTTTTTTCTTTCCTCATTATAAATGAATGTCCCCATTATTCCACCAGCAAGCCAATCTTCTTTGCCTTTGATGAAGGTAACCTTTGTGAGAAAAAGGAAATAGGACTAACAAAAATGATGGGTTATGGAACTGCATCAAAGAATTATAGAGCTCACAGTTTGCTATACATCTACAATGTCAGAACGTCGCTTGGTATAGGAGAGGAGTATTAGGGCTAGTCTTGGCAAAAAAGATGGTGTAAGTAGAAGGAACAATTAAATATCTTGCTTTTTCTCATCTTTATCTTCCAACATTTTACGTTACTAAGGAAACCTTGTTGTTGTTGTTGTTGTTAGGTGCCATAGATTTGTTTCTGAATCATAGTGATTCCATGCAAAACAGAACAAAACATTGCCCCATCCTGTGCCACCCTCACAATCTTTGCCATGTTTGAGCCCATTATTGCAGCCACTGTGTCAATCCAACTCATTGAGGGTCCTTCTCTTTTTCACTGGCCCTCTACTTTACCAAGCATGATGTCCCTTCTCCAGGGACCGATCCCTCCTGATAACATCTCCAAAGTATATGAGACAATTTCTCATCATCCTTGCTTCTAAGGAGCATTCTGGCTGTACTTCTTCTGAGACAGATTCATTCGTTCTTCTGAGAGTCCATGGTATATTCAATATTCTTTGTCAACGCCATAATTCAAAGACATCAATTCTTCTTCAGTCTTCCTTATTCATTGTCCAGCTTTTCATGCTATATGAGGTGATTGAAAATACCATGGCTTGAGTCAGGCACACTTTAGTCCTCAAAGCGACATCTTTGCTTTTTAATACTTTAAAGAGGCATTTTGCAGCAGATTTGTCCAATGCAAAACATCATTTGATTTCTTGACTGCTGCTTCCATAGGTGTTGATTGTGGATCCAAGTAAAATGAAAGCCTTGACAACTTCAATATATATTTTTTAGAATAATGAAAGTATTAATTTAATTAAACATTTAAAATTCCTTTACCAAAAAAAAAAAAAATTCATGATTTAGTGAAAAGAACAGTAGATTGGGAATCAAAATAGAATTATTAGTTCAGTCTCCAGTATCGATTATTTAGATAATTTTGAAGAAGTCACATACTTTCCCTGGTTTTCAAATTCTTTATATGCAATAAGAGGATTAAAGTTTATTATATTATCAAAAATCAATAAGTATATACATATAGAAAATATGAGTGGAATGTTTGTATATACATATACATTTATATGTGCATTTGTAACTGCATATACAGTTTAGTTTCTCATAAGCAGGCAGATTATAAATGAGGGGACTGAATTTTGCAAGGCCAATAATTTATTCATTGCATATAAATTTTTTCAATAACATAAACCACAAATATACATATGGACCTCAGTGGATGAAATACACAAGGATCAAATCGACTACATCTGTGGAAAGGGACCATGGAGAAGTTCACTATCATCAGTCAGAACAAGGTTAGGGGCTGACTGTGGAACAGGCCATCAATTGCGCCTATGCAAGTTCAAGTTGAAGCTGAAGAAAATTAAAACAAGCCCATGAGAGCCAAAGTACAAACTTCAGTATATTCCACATGAATTTAGAGACCATCTCAGAAATAGATTTGACACACTGAACACCAATGACTGAAGACCAGACAAGTTGTGGGATGACATCAAGGACATCATACATGGAAAAAATGAAAGTTCATTAAAAAAGACAGAGAATAAAATACCAAAATAGATATCAGAGGAGACTCTGAAAGTTACAATTGAACATAGATTAGCTAAATGAATAGAATAAATTATGAAATAGAAGAGCTAAACAGAAGATTTTAAAGGGCAGCTCAAGAAGACAAAGTATTATAATGACATGTGCAAAGACCTGGAGTTAGAAAACCAACAGGGGAGAACACGGTCAGCATTTCTCAAGCAGAAAGAACTGAACAAAAATTCAAGCTTCAAAGTGCAATATTGAAGGATTCTATGGGGGGAAGAAAAAAAGAACAACCCAGGAAGCATCAAAAAAAGAGGGAAGGAAGACACAGAGTCACTGTACCAAAAAGAACTGGTTGACATTCAACCACTTCAATAGCTAGCATATGATCAAGAACCAACGGTATTGAAGGAAGAAATCCAAGCTGCAATGAAGGCTTTGGTGAAAAACAAGGCTACAGAAATTGATGGAATACCAACATAGATATTTCAAAGAATGGGTATAGTACTGGAAGCATTCACTCTTCTATGACAAGAAATTTGGAAGACAGCTACCTGGCCAATTGAATGGAAAAGTTACATATTTATGCCCATTGCAAAGCAAGATGATCCAACAGAATGTGGAAATTATCAAATGGCATAATCAATATCACACACAAGTAAAATTTTGCTGAAGATCATTCAAAAACAGTTGCAGCAGTACATCGACAGGGACTGAATTCAAGCTAGATTCAGAAGAGGACATGGAATGAGGGATATCATTGCCAATTTTTTTTAGGAGTAGATTTTCCACGCCCTTCTTCCTAGTCTGTCTTAGTCTAGAAAAAAAAGCTCCTCTGAAATCTTTCCATCATGGGTGATACCATAACTGGTATTTGAAGTCCCAGTGGCATAGCTTCCAGTATCACGGCAACAGGCAAGTCACCACAAAGTGACAGAAAAGCTGTAGAAGAAAGCTTTAGTGGGTTCCAATTCTCTTTAAAACAAAGTAGAGAGGGTAAAGTGATATATCATTGTAGTTGTGATTTGCATTTCCCTAATAACTAATGACATTCAGCATGTTTTCAACTGCTTGTTAGTCACTTGAATATCTTCTTTGGAGAAATGTCCATGCAAATCCTTTGCCTATTTTTTAACTGGGTTATTTGTCTTTTTGTTAAGTTGTAGCAGTTCTTCATATATTCTGGATGTTATCTGGATATATATTATATATATATCTTATCAGATATATATATATGTAAACCCTGGTGGCATAGTGGTTAAGAGCTATGGCTGCTAACCAAAAGGTCAGTAGCTCAAATCCACCAGGCATTCCTATGGGGCAGTTCTACCCTGTCCTCTAGGGTCACTATGAGTCAGAATTTACTCGATGGCAACAGGCTTGGGTTTTTTTTGTTTTGTTTTGTTTTATCAAATACATGTTGTTGTCAGGTGCCATCAAGTTGGTTCTGACTCATAGTGACCCTACGTTCAACAGAATGAAACTGTGCCCAGTCCTGCACCATCCTCACAATTATTGCTATGCTTGAGCCCATTGTTTCAGCAACTCTGTCAATCCATTGCATTGGGTGTCTTCCTCTTTTTCACTGACCCTCTACTTTACCAAGCCTGAAACCCTTCTCCGGGAACTGATCCCTCCTGTTAACATGTCCAAAGTATGTGAGATGAAGTCTCACCATCCTTGCTTCTAAAGAGCATTCTGGCTATACTTCTTTCAAGATGGATTTGTTCATTCTTCCAGCAGTCTGTGGTATATTCAGTATTCTCAGCCAACACCATAATTCAGAGGCATCAATTCTTCTTCAGTCTTCCTTGTTCATTGTCCAGCTTTCACATGCACATGAGGCAAATGAAAACACCATGGCTTGGGGTCAGGTGCACCTTAGTCTTCGAAGTGACATCTTTGCCTTTTAACACTTTAAAGAGGTCTTTTCCCACAGATTTGCCCAATGCAATGTGTCATTTGTTTTCTTGACTGCTGCTTCTGTGGATATTGAGTTTGCACCCAGGTAAAACGAAATCCTTGACAGCGTCAATCTTTTCTCCATTTATCAAGATGTTGCTTATTGGTACAGTTGTGAGGATTTTTGTTTTCTTCATGTTTAGGTATAATCCATACAGAAGGCTGTGGTCTTTGAATCAGACACATAGTTCTCCCCATTTTTTTCCCACAATCTATAGGTTGTCTCTTCTCTTTGATGATAGTCTTTGATGCAGAAAATTTTAAATTTTGACGAAGCTCCATTTATCTATTTTGTCCTTCATTGCTTGCACTTTTGGTGTCATATCTAAGACTCTATTGCTAAATACTAGGTCCTGAATCATTACATCTATGTTTTCCTCTAGGAGTTTCATTTAAGCAGAATTTAATGTGTTAGAAAATATTGAAAACAGCAGATCTGATACAATAAATATCTTCCTTTTTTTTTTTTGAAAATATCCATAAAATAAATTCTAACCTAATCAAGAAACATGGAGAATTCAAAACTAGTCAAATGGCAAAGGGTAAAACAACCTTTGACTAGAGAAAATATTAAAAATTAAAATAAAATTCTGCAGAACTTGGCAGAAGAATCTAAAAATATGGGTATAATGGATAATTTTCTAAGAAAATATAATTTGAAATTATTGACCCAGAAGGTATAGAAAATTCAAACAGGCTAATTTCTATAAAAAAGTAGGCAAAACTAGGAAAGAAAAAGTATACACCAAAAAGCAGGAGATGATTTCCCTGTAGAATTCTATGAAACATTTAAAAAGCAGATAAGCTCGATACATTTCAAAGTGTTCCATAGCACAGGAAAAGGGAAAATTCAAAATTATTTTTACTAAGCAAGTTTAGCCACAATCTCAAAACTTGGTAAAGATTGCAAAAGAAAAACTCTACAAGGTATGCTATGCAAATTAATGCAAAACTTCTAGATAAAATATTATCATTAATGTACTGATAGGAAAAAAATCTCTAGGCTATATTGCTAATTGGAAAACAACTGGGAGCAGAACAGTAAAAGAGGAAAGGAATTGTTAAAAAAAAAAAAAAAGAATGGGAATTAAGTGTGTATATATATATAATATATTTATGTACAATTTGCTTCTATTACATAAAAACTACTGTAGGAATAAACATAACATTAATAAAAATGATTCCTCCATTGGTGGGAAACAGAGTGGAGGAGCCATGGATAGGAGTGAGAGTAGTCTCTGTTTTACCTTTTACAACGTTTTGACTTTCAAATCATGTAACTATTTTACCTACTTCAAAAAAAAGAAGAAATTAATTTAGAAAGAAAGAAAGCAGAAAGGAATCCCTGCTGTTCTTTGCATAAAACCACTTCATTACATTATCCATTATTGTAAATTATTTATAAAGAGGATTTTGTCACAAATGCTTAAATGGATCTAGAATATCTGCACTGGTTTTACTTCCCTCATCCACACTTTCTTCACAATATGAAATAACATCAACGAGTTAGGTACCAGTTTGATACCATTCTGGAGACAACAGCTGAAAATATCAGAGATATTAATTTCTACCTGCAGAAGCTCTCACTCTGCTCAGGGTTCTTCAATCTTCCATTCTTTCAGACAAGAGAAGCCCTAAGTGGCAAATAAATTATTGATTCTACTGATTGAAAGTAGATATGTGCTTATGCACTAATTGGTTTTATCAAGTATCTACAGCCCTATAGTGAGACAACATGGGCATATGTCAGCTCTTGGGAAACGTGTTCATTCATGCACAGTGGATCATGAGGTTTTTCTAAGTACCAAGCTGAGGTGTCAAAAATATAGGGCATCTTAACCTTCTATTTGTCTAAAATGTTCACACCAATCTGTGAGTGGACTTTGTATTTTGAGAAAGGTGATTTGGAATTAACAGCTTTCTGTGATTTGGAGATTGGCACAGACAGACACCAAACATGTACCAACTGCCAAAGCGATCATGTTCCTAGGAAATTAGGATCAACCTCAATAGCACTGTTAGGTCTAAATGGGGTCTTGCATAGTGGAGTTGAGAATAATGTAGCAGAGATGGGTATGGCTTCTTCACTGGTCCAAAAGTAAGGCAGAAGTCAGAGACTCCACCTGAAGGAGTCTTAATAATCTTTAGAGTAACAGAATCTGCCATATATCAAAGCCGAGCTAAGGAAGAGGAAGGTGGTAACCTTCCTAGAAAATTGGAACAAATGCAAATCTAAACTTCAAAGCCTGGGAAATCTGACTCAACATCTGGTTGCATCTGTGCATTCATCCATTTTCAAATGAACTTATTCAATAATAAAATGATAAGAAAAACACATTTTTATAAAAATGCAAAAAAACCTTGCTACCAATTCTGAATCTCAAGGTACGACATCTTACATTCATTCATTTACCTACTAAGGGGAAGGCATTGTGCTCTAGTCTAAAATATTATCTCCAAAGTATTTCAATCAGCCTCCACTAGGAAGTTGGACCCATCCCTACCAGTGGCTAGGTATGAAACCTTGGGCCGATCATAAGTATTTCCTCAACTGAAAAAATAAGAGTGTTTGGGCTAGATGCTAACAAATCTTTAGTCCTAAGGATTCTGTGATAATGGATGTGCACTAGGTATCAGAGTAAAATATTTCACGCACACACTTCAAATGAATCTTGGAAGTGATGGGCTGAACCCTGAATCACTGAGTGGAACAATTGTCTCTAAAAATGCCATTGGAATTTCACAAATGCTTTCCTGCCACACCTACTCTTTTTCAGAGAATAAAAGAGGAGAGTGTGAATTTATGGTAATAGAGCAAACACACGGCAGTTTAATTTTCTCTTATTATTTTATTTTTAATTTACTGTGGATGACTAACACTTATTAGTATTCTTTTCTGCTGCCACAGACACTGAAAGCTGTTTTCTGTCTGGGTCTTGCCAAACCGTGAAAGTAAATAATTCTTTAAAACATACACAAGTCAGCCCAAGAAAATTGAAAGATTTCAGTTGAGTTTGGAACAACTGAAATTCAGATTCTTCCCTTTTCTCTTAGAAACCTGATTTAAATAATGTATCAGAGAACTAAAAAAAATTTTTTTGAATCACAATACACTATAAACCATCTAACCCAGCTTTCCAGTCCAGATGGCTTTTAATTTACCAGAAAGTAGATCACTGGAAGTTTGAATATAAACCTGGGCTTTTAAATTCAATTTGTGGGGAAGAAATCTTTTAGACAGTGCACACATTATCCAGTTCCGGCAATGAAAGTAGCAGCTGGAAAGAGCAGAGGGAGTGAGCGAAAGATATGGGGGGGATGGGGCAATGAACAGTGCTGCCTAATGGCACTTACAGTTTTAGAAACAATATTTAAAGGAATTTAAGAGAATTAAAAATTTAACATGGCTGTTACTCTTTGGAGGAACATTAAGACCCCAGGACTGCAATAACTATGAAACAACTAGTCTATCAATGGTCACCACGTTCAGAGACACTGATAGAGGGCAAAAAAGATAAAATATATGATGACCCAGAAGGCTAACATAACACTAATGGAAGTCTCTATCTCTAAGGACTACTAAGGACAAGAATCTCTGTAACCATGGCATCGTATTCAACATATTTTAATAATCACTATGCTCAGGCACCAACCAATGAAGGCTATGACCAGCCAGAAGGGACACTTATTGTAAATAGCCAGCTGGGCCCTCCAACTGAATATAAGTGCTACAGCCCTACCAGGAAAAAAAAAAAAAAAAAATTCCTACTCCAGTCTCATCATTGGCTCTTTTTCTCCTTGAGAAGTTCATTTTAGTAAGGAAGAAACAAAAAAACAGAAAATATCACTCTCCAGAAGGTAAAGGGGTTTGTGGTGTATGAAGTTCTCACAGCGTCTTTGCACCATGAGTCCTGTTAAGCTGTAAGTTCCTGCAGGGAGGCAGTATGACTACTACTAGTAGCTCCTAGAAGAACGCTTTCCAGAAGACAGAATTCAGTGAGTATTGCTGACTTACTGGGAGATAACATAGACACACTAGTCTAAGTCAGAATCTCTGGAGTTATGTTTCCTGCTAGAGATTCAGACTCAAAACAACTGAGGATTCTTGTTCCTCTTTGTTTTTAGATGGGCATGAACTGACTAGTGAATATCAAACTTCTAGGCTCATTCACAATCACTACTTTCTGCTGGGCTAAACAAGGAAATATGGATAAAAGAAGAAGAAGGACGTTCTGGGATCAACTATTTCAGAATGTTATTGTTGTTGTGTGCCAACTAGTCAATTCTGACTCACAGCGACCATACAGGGCAGAGTAGAACTGCCTTGTAGGGTTTCCTAGGTTGTGATCTTTAAGGGAGCAGATGGCCAGATCTTTCTCCCTGAGATCCACTGGTGGGTTCAAACCACTGATCTTTCGGTTAGGAGCCAAGCACTTAACCATTGTACCACAATGGCTCCTTTATTTCAGGATAAAAAAAAAAAAAGTTTTTTGTTTTTTTTTTCAGGATAGTGGGGAGTAAATCCCATACCAGAATTCCTATCATATGTTACTAGCCTATGGGTGAGGAATGGAATTTATTAAGCAGGAATAAAGAACATATAGCCAGGCCCCAACTTGAGCCAAACTGTATCCATGCCTGGAATTCAGATAGATCCGGACACATGTGGTAACTTAGTAGGCCTCCTAGAGCCCTGGTGGTGCAGTGGCTAAGCACTCACTGCTAACCAAAATGTTGGCGGTTTGAACACACCAGTAGCTCTGCAGGAGAAAATGTAGCAGTTTCTGCTTCCATAAAGATTTACAGCCTTGGAAACCCTATGGGGCAGTTCTCTGTTTCATAGGTTGTTATAGATCTGAATTGACCTGATGGGAATGGGTAGTACGCCTCCAGAAGTTTATTGTTTAGGAGAGAAGCAAGAGTTCTGTAGGCAGAATTAAACCTAAGACAAAACAGAGACAGACATAACAAATTACTTAAGAGCAAGCTTTAATCTTCAGAAGGAAAAGTGTTTTGGGGTAAAGCATTCTATCATTCTAGCTGAATTAAGTGAAAAACTGGTTTATAAAATATTAACAGGGAAAGAAAAGCCCAATTTACTTATATCTAGCATTAAGATGAATATTCAATGTGAATTGGAAATAAAAAGCAAAAACTTATGTTTTATGGTTGATTGATTTTCTGGAAAGGGAAGAGGAGGAAATCAAATGCCAAAGCTATTGTTTGGAGGAACTAAAACTATGTGCCCAGCATATTTTGGGTTATATTTTAAATGCTAACAATAATATTAATGATAAAAGCAGAGAAAAATGATGCCTAGGAAATTAGTTTGGGCACTCAACCAGAAAACAAAACTAGTGTGCATTTGTTAACATCTTGCCTAGCAACTTTTGCATTTAGAATTATTCCTGAGGAATTGTACTTTTGTTTAAAGATAAGCATTGATTAGCCATTACTATAGGAACGTACTCCATTTCACTATTCTATTCAGAACAAATGTTCTAGACTAAACATATACCTCAAAACCCATTTCCCTCGAGTTGATTCAACCCTCATAGTAACTCTATATGACAGAGTAGAACTGCCCTGCACAGTTTCCAAGGCTATAAATCTTTACAGGAACAGACTGCCATATCTTTTCTTTCACAGAGTGGCTGATGGGTTTGATTCACCAACCTTTTGATTAGCAGATGAGCAATTATAACCACCGTGCCATCAGGGCTCCTTAGACATACACCTACCTCCAATTAAATCAATTAGCACAATGTTGTTCTTGCTGTTGGGTGCCATCAAGTCAATGCATAGTCATAATGACCCCACGTGATGCAGTAGACCTGCCCCATAGGGTTTACTTGGCTGTAATCTTTATGGCCACTATTCGTCCGTCAGTTTGTCATACTGTCATGGCTTGCATGTTGTTGCAGTGCTGGAAACTATGTCACCAGTATTTCAGGTACTAGCAGGGTCACCTATGTTACACAGATTTCAGGTGAACTTCCAGATTAAGACAGAAAAAACAAATGAATTGACTGTATATGACAATCTAGGAGCCCTGATCATCAAAGACAAAGCTGAAGAGTGAGACTGAGTGGCAGAGAAAAAGACAGACAATCCAAAAGCAGCAAAGTCTTTGTTGTAAGAGGGATGACAGACCAAGTCAAAGAACACAGGGACAAAGAAGATTTCAGGAAAATAATACAAAAACAAAAAGACAAATTTAACAGGCTGCTAGAAACCATAGAGAGACTGCAAATAGAAATCCAAAAGATTAACAATAAAATTTCAGAATTAGACAACTCAATAGATGATCACAGGAGCAGAACTGAGGCAATGGAAGTCAGAATTAGTGAGATTGAAGATAAACTCTTGACACCAATTTATTTGTGGGGAAATCAAGAAAAAAGAATTAAAAAAAAAAAAAATGAAGAAAGCCTAAGAATTATGTGGGACACTATCAAGGGAAAAAACCTATGAGTGACTAGAGTACCAGAATGGGGAGGGGGGTGGAAGGGATAACAAAAAACACCAAGAGAATTGTTGGATATTTGCTGGCAGAAAACTGCCCTGATATCATGAAAGATAAGAAGATATCTACCTAAGAAACTCAACAAACACCATACAGGGTAGATCCCAAAAGAAAGTCACCAAGACATATCACAATCAAACTTGCCAAAACCAAAGACAAAGATAGAATCATGATGGTGGCTAGGGATAAACAAAATGTCACCTACAAAGGAGAACCAATACAACTAAGCTCTGACTACTCAGCAGAAACCACACAGATAAGAAGGCAATGGAATGATGTATATAAAGCCTTGAAGGAAAAAAAATCACCAGCCAAGAATTACATATCCAGTAAAACTGTCTCTCGAATATGATGGCAAAATTAGGTCATTTCCAGATAAACAGAAGTTAAAGGAGTTTGTAAAAACCAAACCAAAATTACAAAAAATATTAAAGGGAGTCCTCTGGTTAGAGAGCCAAAGATACCAGACAACAATTCAAGACTAGAACGCAGGACAGATCATACCATGCTCATGGATAGGAAGACTCAACATGGTGAAAATGTCAATTCTACTCAAAGTGATCTACAGATACAACACAATCTCGATTAAAATTACGAGATGGAGAAACAAATCAGCAACTTCATATGTAAAGGGAAGAGACCTCAGAAAAGTAAAGCACTACAGAAAAAGAAGAACAAAGTGGGAGGCCTCACACTACCTAATTTTAGAACCTATTATACTGCCATGGTACTTAAAACAGCCTAGTACTGGTACAACAACAGACACATAGACCAATGCAACAGAATTGAGAACCCAGATATAAATCTATCCATCTATGAGCAGCGATATTTGACAAAGGCCCAAAGTCTGTTAAATGGTGAAAAGACAGCCTCTTTAACAAATGGTGCTTGCATAGCTGGATATCTATCTGCAAAAAAATGAAACAAGACCCATACCTCACATCACACAAAAAAACTAACTCAAAATGAATCAAAGACCTAAATGTAAAATGATTAATGTAAATCTAAAATGATAAAAATCATGGAAGAAAATATAGGAACAATGCTAGAGACCCTAATACATGGCATAAATAGTATGCAAACCATACATAACAATACACAAACATCAGAATAGAAACTAGATAACTGGAAGCTCCTAAAAATCAAACACTTATGCTCATCAAAAGATTTCACCAAAAGAGTAAAACAGAACATACAGACTGGGAAAAATTTTTTTGACTATGACATGTCTGATAAGGGTCTAACCTCTAAAATCCACAAGATACTGCAACATCTCCACAATAAAAAGACAAATAATCCAATTAAAAAATGAGTAAAAGATATGAACAGACACTTCACCAAAGAAGACATTCAGGTGGCTAACAGACACATGAGGAAATGCCATTAGAGAAATGCAAATCAAAGCTACATTGAGATGCTATCCCACCCCAACAAGGCTGGCACTAATCCAAAAAACACAACATAACAGATGTTGGAGAGGTTGTGGAGAGATTGGAACCCTTATGCACTACTGGTGGGAATGTAAAATGGTACAACCACTTTGGAAAATGATGTGGCACTTCCTTAAAAATCTAGAAATAGAAATACCATACAATCCAGCAATCCCACTCCAAAGAATATACCCTAGAGAAATAAGAGCCGTCACATGAATAGACATGTGTATATCCATATTCATTGCAGCACTATTCGCAATAGCAAAATGATGGAAGCAACCTAAGTGCCCATCAACAGATGAATGGATAACAAATTATGGCACATATACACAACGGAATACTATGCAACGATGAAGAACAATGAGGAATCTGTGAAACATCTCAACGTGGATGAGTCTGGAGGGCATTACGCCGAGTGAAATTAGTCACAAAAGGACAAATATTGTATGAAACCACTATTATCAGGACTCAAGAAAAGGTTTAAATACAGAAAAAAGCATTCTTTGATGGTTATAAGGGTGGTAAGGGAGTGGGAGGGAAATTCACTAACTACATAGTGGACAAGGATCAACACACCATACAGGGAAAGTCAGCACAACTGGACCAAAGCAAAAGCTAAGAAGTTTCCTGGATGCATCCAAACACTTTGAGGGGCAAAGTAGCTGGGGGTGTGGCCTGGGGACCATAGTTTCAGGAGACATCTAGGTCAATTGGCATAAAAAAGTTTATTAAGAAAATGTTCTGCATCCCACTTTGGTGAGTGATGTCAGGGTCTTAAAAACTTGTTAGTGGCCATCTAAGACGCATCAAGTGGTCCTGTACAACTTGGAGCAAAGGACAATGAAGAACACCAAAGACACAAGGAAAATGTTAGCCCAAGAGACTAAAAAGACCACATGAACCAGAGACTCCACCAGCGTGAAACCAGAAGAACTAAATGGTGCCCAGCTACCACCAATGACTGCCCTGACAGGGAACACAACAGAGAGGCTCCAACAGAGCAAGAGAAAAGTGTGGAGCAGAACCCAAATTCGTGTCAAAAACTAGACTTAATGGTCTGACAGAGACTGGAGGAACCCCCAAAACTGTGGTCCCCGGACACACTGTTAACCCACAACTGAAATAGTTCCTAGGCCCACTCTTCAGACAAAGACTAGACAGGACTACGAAATGAAAAATAATACACCTGAGGAGTGTTCAGTCAGACACACGTGACCAAATGTGTGACTCTTGTCTAGAGGCAGAATGAGAAGGCAGGAAGGGGCAGGAACCGGTCGAATGGACACAGGGAATCTGGGATGAAGGGGGAGTATGCTGTCACATTGTGGGGACTGCAGCTAATGTCACAAAACAATATGCGTAAAAATTTTTGTATGAGAAATTAACTTGATTTGTAAACTTTTACATAAAACACAATAATAATAAAAAAAGAAAAAAAATGGAACTCTTGAAGATCAATATCCTAGGCATTTAATAGGCTGGAATGGACTGGTATTGACCATTCTGAATCAGACAATCACATGGCCTACTACTTCAGGAATGATAAATTGAAGAGAAATGGTATCACATTCATTGTCAAAAAGAACACTTCAAGATCCATCCTGAAGTACAACAATGTCAGTGACAGGATGGTATCCATATACCCAAAAGGAAGACCAATCAATACAATGATTATTCAAACTTATGCACTATGCAAAAGATGAAGAAACTGAAGATTTTTTTACCAACTTCTGCAGTCTGAAATTGATCAAACATGTAATCAAGATGCATTGATAATTACTGATGATTGGAATTAGAAAGTCAGAAACAAAGATCAGTAGTTGGAAAATATCGCCTTGGTGATAGAAGTGATGCCAGAGACGGCATGATAGAATTTTGCAGGGCCAATAGTTTGGTAATTGCAAACAACTTTATCAACAACATAAATCATAAATATACACATGAACTTCACTGGATGAAATACACAGGAACCAAATTGACTACATCTGTGGAAAGAGATGTTGGAGAAGCTCAGTATCATTAGTGATTTATTCATTGGAAATAAGTTTTTTCAAGAACATAAATAGTGACTATACATGTAGACCTCAATAAATGGGAAACACGGGAATCAAATCCACTATATCTGCGGAAAAAGACTTTGGAGAAGCTCAAAATCATTAGTCAGAACAAGGCCAGGGGCTGACTGTGGAACATACCATCAATTGCTCATATGCAAGTTCAAGTTGAAGCTGAAGAAAATTAAAACAAGTCCAGGAGAGCCGAAGTACAACCTTCAGTGTATCCTGCCTGAATTTTGAGACCAACTCAAGAATAGATTTGACATGCTGAACACTAATGACCGAGGACCAGGAGAGTTGTGGAATGACATCAAGGACATTATACATGAAGAAAGCAAAAGGTTATTAAAAAGACAGGAAAGAAAGTAAAGACCAAAATGGGTATCAGAAGAGACTCTGAAAACTCGCTACTGAACAAAGAGTAGCTAAAGTGAATAGAAGAAATAATGACATAAAAAAGCTGAACAGAAGATTTCAAAAGGCAACTCGAGAACACAAATTAAAGTATTATAATGACATGTACAAAGGCCTGGAGTTAGAAAACTAAAAAGGAAGAACACACTTGGCATTTCTCAAGCTGAAAGAGCTGAAGAACAAATTCAAACCTTAAGCTGGAATAGTGAAGAATTCCATGGATAAAAGGTTGAAAAATGTGTGAAACATCAAAAGATGATAAAAGAAATACATAAAGTCACTGTATGAAAAAGAATTGGTTGACATTCCACCATTTCATGAGGTAGAATATGATCAAGAACCAATGATACTGAAGAGAGAAGTCCAAGCTGCACCGAAGGCATTGACAAAAAAAAGACTCCAGAAATTGACAAAGTGTCAATTGAAATGTTTCAACAAATGGATACAACTCTGGAAGCGCTCATTCATTTATGCCCACAAATTTGGAAAACACCTACCTGGCCAACCAATTGGAAGAGATCCATATACATGCCCATTCCAAAGAAAGGCAATCCAATGGAATGTGGAAATTATTGAACAATATCATTAATATCACACACAAGTAAAATTTTGCGGAAGATCATTGAAAAGCATTTGCAGCAGTACATCCACAGGGAACAGCTAGAAATTGCAAACCATATTCAGAAGAGGATGTGGAACAAGGGATATCATTGCTGATGTCAGATGGGTTTCTGCTGAAAGCATTAAACACCAAAAGGATGTTTACTAGACACACACAATTCTATTACAATACCAACATTTATACAATATTCAGTAGCTTCACAATGTGATGTGTTTATTTTACTAAAAATGTTTCTTCTAATATGAAAGAATACAATTATCCATCAATTTACTGATACACTGAAATTAATGGCAGAAAGAGGAATAGCACAGATCTCGAGGCTTCTTATTCTGTGCTCATCTCTGTACACACAATTCAGTAAAGAAGGTTGAAGTTGAAGACTATGTTTTGCAATGAATAACATACTTAAGAATAAAAGACAAAACTATTACAGAAATAGCACGTGCCACAGATCTTGGTCTCCCAGCTTCAGCCCATCTCTAGAACAGGTCTTCTACATAGCACACTACCCAGCCTAGATGTCATAATGAAGGTCTGTGGGAGGACAAGCAGTGTAGCTAGAGTTTGACGAATGGCACATAAACCACACACTCTTCTGCTTCTACAGCAGCCATAAGCAACAGGCTAACCCTGATGGTGCTGTGAACTTTAACGCACAGACAGAAGATTGAAACCCAAAGTTATATAGGTGTAGTAATGACAAATGGTAATTAAGTGTATTTAATTCTGAGCATCCCCCAATACCATACAGTGCCATTAGAAGAACATAGCTTTTGGAACTCTTCCAACTTTTTCCAAAGCCATTTTTACAGAAATTTGACCAATGTGGTGTTCTAGATAGAGAGGAGTGGGAAAAACACTGATGTTTAATTCTGCCAGCTTTACAAATACTTAGCAATGCAAAAACCAGCAGACAGCCCATTGAGTTAATTATTTATGCAAAAATAATTGAATTAGTAAGATATGTTTTTGTGGAAAAAGTTGATTGATGCCACTATATGGAAGGAAATCAAGGACCTTAAAGACGTCAGAAATTAGAGTAGGAAAAAATTAAATTTATACATCTGGGGAATTGCAAACTTATTGCACACAGGAAATGACATCTGGAATGAAAAAACAACTTCATATATTATAACCCTCTGAACACCAGTTTGCATCTATCACGTCAATGAGCATAGCTACCTAGTCAGATGATAGGAAGCAAGCAATATTGCTCTCAATCCCTTGCAAGCAACTCAAAATATGTGCGAGTAAGAGACCTGAATAAAATATATTATTTTCTACGAGTGTAAACTAATCTTGGCTACAATTTTAAGACTTTTTCCACAAAAAGTATTAAATTACAGCAGAAAAAAATGTTAGTATTACCAGAAATTCTATAGCCCTTAACAAAACAAGTACATTTCCTTCCAACCCTTGCCCATATATATACGTAATTTTACATAATTATCATTAAAGCAGAGATAAAATTTTGCATTCTCCTTCATTTAACAGAGTGCTTTATTTTGGCATTACACTATTTTAGAGTACCCAAAAACAACGAAACCCACTGCCGTCGAGTCGATTCCGACTCACAGTGACCCTATAGGACAGAGTAGAACTGCCCCATAGAGTTTCCAAGGAGTACCTGGTGGATCCAAACCGCCAACCTTCTGGTTAGTAGCCATCACACTTAACCACTACGTCACCAGGGTTTCTTTATTTTAGAGTAGCTAACATTTTTCCAAACAAGGGAATGATTGTGGTAAGAAGGGCAACATTTGTCAATCTTATTTTTTCTTCTTTTCTCCTCTAAGAGTTATCAGTCCATTCTGTCCTGCAAGTTCTACCAGCTTTTCTTTTTTTATTCAGTATCTTTAGATGCTGGACATATTCCAAATCACTATTCGCTTGCAAAGTCTACACCAAAGACATTCCTTGTAACCTGAATTAACATCCCTTTACTTAAGGTCTTCATTTCTTTTAATCTTCACCATGCCGTTTCAAAAAACACACTGTCAACAGTTTATAAAGCAGTCCATATTCAACTGTTGTTAGGTGCAGTCGAGTTGGCTCCAACTCATAGTGACCCTATGTATAACAGAATATGAAACGTTGCCTCGTCCTGTGTTATCCTCACAATAATAGGTAAGTTTGACCCCATTGTTGCAGCTGCCACATCAATCCATCTAGTTGAGAGTTGTCTTAGTCATCTAGTGCTGCTGTAACAGAAATACCACAAATGGATGGCTTTAACAAACAGAGGTTTATGCCCTCACATTCTAGTATGCTAGAAGTCCAAATTCAGGGCATCAGCTCCAGGGGGAAGCTTTCTCTATCAGCTCTGGAGGAAGGTCCTTGTCATCAATCTTCCCCTGGACTAGGAGCTTCTCTGTGCAGGGACGCCACCTCCAAAGGACGCTTTTGCTCCCTGTGCTGCTTTCTTGGTGGTATGAGGTTTCCCTGTCTCTCTGCTGGCTTCTCATTCATATCTCAAAAGAGATTGGCTCAAGACACAATCCAATCTTGTAGATTGAGTCTTGTCTTATCCACAAAACTGCTGCCTATCCCGCCTCTTTAGCATCATTGCTGTTGTTGTTAGGTATTGTCAAGTCGTTTTCAACTCATAGCAGCACTATGCACAACAGAACGAAACACTGCCTGGTCCTCCACCATCCTCATAGTTGTTGCTATGCTTGAACCCATTGTTGAAACCACTGTGTCAATCTGCCTAGTTGAGGGTCTTCCTCTTTTTTTCCCTGACCATCTACTTTACCAAGTATTATGCCCTTCTCCAGGGACTGGTCCCTCCTGACAACATGTCCAAAGTATGTGAAACATAGTCTTTCCATCCTTGCTTCTCAGGAGCATTCTGGTTGTACTTCTTCCAAAACAGAGCTGTTCATTCTTTTGGCAGTCCATGGTATAGTCATTATTCTTCTCCAACACCACAATTCAAAGGCATCAATTCTTCTTCGGTCTTCCTTATTCACTGTCCAGCTTTTGAATGCATATGAAGTGACTGAAAACAGCATGGCTTGAGTTAGGGGCACCTTAGTCCTCAAGGTGATATCCTTGCTTTTGAACACTTTAAAGAGGTCTTTTGCACAAGATTTGCCCGATGCTATGAGTTGTTTGATTTATTGACTGCTGCTTCCATGGGTGTTGATTGTGGATCCAAGTAAAATAAAATGCTTGACAGCTTCAATTTCCTCTCCGTTTATCATGATGTTGCTTATCGGTCCAGTTGTGAGGATTTTTGCTGTCTTTATGTTGAAGTGTAATCCATACTGGAGACTGTGGTCTTTGATCTTCACCAGTAAGTGCTTCAAGTCCTCTTCACTTTCAGCAAGCAAGGTTGTATCCTCTGCATAACGCAGGTTGTTAAAGAGTCTTCCTCCAATCCTGAGGCCCTGTTCTTCTTCATATAGTCCAGCTTTTTGGATTATTTGCTCAGCATACAGATTGAATAGGTATGGTGAAAGGATACAACCCACACCTTTTCTAACTAAACCATGCAGTATCATCTTGTTCTGTTCGATCGACTGCCTTTCGATCTATGTACAGACTTCTCATGAGCACAACTAAGTGTTCTGGAATTCCCATTCTCCAAAATGTTATCCATAATTTGGTATGATCCACACAGTTGGATGCCTTAGCTTAGTCAATAAAACACAGGTAAACATCTTTCTAATATTCTCTGCTTTTAGCCAGAATCCATCTGACATCAGCAGTCATATCCCTGGTTCCATGTCCTCTTCTAATCAGGCTTGAATTTCTGGCAGTTGCCTGTTGATATTACTGCTGCAGCCACTTTCGACTGATCTTCAGCAAAATTTTAATGGCGTGTGGTATTAATGATATTGTTTGATAATTTCCACATTTTGGTTGGATGACCTTTCTTGGGAATCAGCATAAATATGGATCTCTTCCAGTCAGTTGGACAGGTAGCTGTCTTCCAAATTTCTTGGCATAGACAAGTGATCACTTCCAGCGCTGCATTCATTTGTTGAAACATCTCAATTGGTATTCAGTCAATTCCTAGAGTCTTGTTCTTCACCACTGCCCTCAGGGCAGCCTGGACTTCTTCTTTCAGTACCATCGGTTCCTGACCATATGTTAGGTCCTGAAATGGTTGAACTTTGAGCAATTCTTTTTGGTATAGTGACTCTGTGTATTCCTTCCATCTTCTTTTGATGCTTCCTGCATTGTTTAATATTTTCCCCATAGAATCCTTCAGTATTGCAACTCGAGGCTTGAATTTTTTCTTCGGTTCTTTCAGCTTCAGAAATGCAGAGCATTGACATCATAGAGATAGGGTTTACAATACATAGGAAAATCACATCAGATGGCAAAATGGTGGACAATCACACAAGGCTGGGAATCATGGCCTCACCAAATTGATACACATTTTTTGAGGACACAATTCAATCCATGACAAGGGTCTTCCTCTTTTTTACTGACTCTCTACTTTTTTTTTACAAGCATGATGCCCTTCACCATGGACTGTTTCCTCCCGATAATGTCCAAGGTAAGTGAGAAAGTTTCATCATCCTTGCTTCCAAAGAGCATTCGGGCTGTACTTCCTCCAAGACAGATTCATTTGTTCTTCTGGCAGTCCATAGAATATTCGATATTCTTTGCCAGCACCATAATTCAAAGGCATCGGTTTTTCCTTGGTATTCCATTCTCATTGTCCAGTTTTCACATGTACATGAGGCAATTGAAAATACCATGCCTTGCGTCAGGCGCACCTTAGTCATTAAGGCTGCATCTTTGTTTTTTAAGACTTTAAAGAGGTCTTTTACAGCACATTTGTCCAATGCAATACATCATTTGATTTCTTGACTGCTGCTTCCATGAACATTGATTGTCCACATTCAACTACAAACTGATAATATAGGACTATTACCTTACTATCTTTATATTCTTTTTTAGAAGATCAAATGAATTAAAATAGAATCTGAATAAAATTCCCTACCTCATTGCCCTGGAGTACAATTTGCATTAATTCCAAACAGACCCTGGTCCCATGACACAAGATTCATTATAATTTATGACCTGGCTCTCCACCATCTTCAATATTCCCTTTTTCCTTCCTCTACTTTCTCCCTTTTTCTCCACTGATGTGAAGAAAATACCTCTGGCCCATGAACATGTCCATACTGTGATTATCTAGCTAACAACTCTCTTTTCCTACCGAGCTTACAAAACAAACAAACAAAAACCAAGACAGAGACAATAGTCAACTCTTGATGACCTCGTTTCTTTATCCCTTGCTCATTTCTTCAACACTCCAATCTGATCTGTTCACATCACTCTGCTGAAAATCTCTCACAAAGACCACCAACACCAGAACAGAAAAATGCCAAATAATTGATCTCTCTCATATGTTATTCGATCTCTCTGTATCTTGTGGTACTTTTAACCACATTCTCCTGAAAATCACTGGTCTTTTTTATCAAGGCTACTGGATAGATGCCAAGTTTCCTCCAAACTCTGTCAAGTGTCCTTCCTTATTTTATAAATGTGGGCATTACTCAAACAAATTTGGAGCACCAATTCTCTTATCTTTTTTTTTTAATTTAAGCCATCTTATCTGAATTGGAGCCCCAGTTGCACGGTGGTTAAGAGCTCAGCTGCTAACCAGAAGATCAGCAGTTCAAATCTACCAGCCTCTACTTGGAAATTCTATCGAGTAGTTCTACTCTGTCCTACAGGGTTGCTATGAGTCGGGGTTGACTCAACGGCAATGGTTTTGGGTTTTTGTTCTGTTTTGGTATCCTGAATTGTTCACTGCAATAGACTCAGTCAACTCACATTCCTAGAAGACTGCTCTGGTGACCTCGGGTTCCTTAAGACTTTGTTAAGCTTGAGGTTTATTCTATGCAGTTTGCCACGTAGTCTGCCCTTGTTCCAATTACCTCCACCTCCACATTCAAGGATTTGTCAAGGTTTGTCCAGGTAATCTCATGCACTTAGGTCTCTTGAAGTCTTTTCCATATGTGCTTGGGATCCCAAGTTAATTGTTGCTTTCCTCAATTTGGTCCTCCGTGTACTATGTACTTCAGATATACTTCATTCACTGTTTTTGACCTCTGGATGAAAACCTTTCTTATTTTACAGGGAAGATGCAGATCATATGTATGTATGTATATGTGTATATGTATACGTGTGTGTATATTTGTGTTCACTGAGAATCTGGGAGGGAAGGAGTAAAATATGTGGGCTCAAATAGCCATTCTGAGTTGGATTCCATCTCTATACTTCACTATCATTTTTACATTTGTATTAATTCCACAGTCACCAGATTAGTGTTTCTCAAACCACTTGCATTGTAATCTTCCCTGTGGAGTTCATTAAAATGGAGTTTCCTGCATTTAAACCCATTCCAACTGACATAAAATCTTAGGGGGTGGGGCCCTGGTATCAAGCTTCTCCAAGATATTCTGACAATCTTCCCCAGAAGATTCTGACACGCACTAAATCTGGAGAGGCGCAGCACCAGACTATAATTATAAACTCTGACTTGCTGTTGTTAGTTGCTGTTAAGTTGGTTCCAACTCATGGTCCCCTTATGTATAACAGAAAGGAATGCTGCATGTTTCTGCACCATCTTCCTGATCACTGGTATGCTTGACGTCATCATCGTACTGTTGCATAGTGTCTTCCAACCTATGGAACTCATCTTCTAGCATTATATCAGAAAATATTCTGCTGTGATCTATATGGTTTTCATTGGTAATGTTCAGAAATAGATCACCAGGACTTTCCTCCTGGTCTGTCTTAGACTGGAAGCTCTCCTGAAGCCTGTCCACCATGGGTGACTCTGCTGGGTATTTAAAATACTGGTGACATGTTTTCCAGCATCATAGCAACATACAATCCACCACAGTATGACAAATTGAAAGAGGAGGGGATGGATACACATATATTTATAAGTTCTGTGAGGGCAGAAATTTTATCTGTTTGTTCACTGAGTCCTACTATCTAGAAGAGTTTTTAACACGTAGTAGGACTCAAAATATGTTGGTTGAATTAATGAATCATATAGATCATTCCCTTCAATGCTCTCCTTGTCCTGGCTTCCCTGTCAGGGTCCAAATGAGAGACAGAATTTTATTTATAGCAAATGGCAGTGGTAAGAATTGAATGTCAAAGACCATCTCTCCTAATAAGAATATAATGGCTATGCTTTTTACAATTTTGAGCTAAAAGGATCCTTTAATATCTAAAAGAGCCTAGCCTGACAAAGCAACAGTTTGAGAAAGATAAATAATTGGAGCGTTGTTCTTTTGAGTTAAAGAGGTCTTTGATTACGATTTTACCTCCGTTAGCTTCAGAAGATTAGGTGCCCAATTTAATAAAACATCAAGCACAGACTAAATTGTAATACATTTTCAACGTTTGTCTAAAATAATGAATTTTATCTGTCAGATCATATAGATTCTCTGAGTTTGCTACAAAAAGTTAATGAGCTACTATCCAAAATTCATCCGTCTTTAAAAACAAAAGCCAAATTTAAGTCTGAGGTCGGTAATACAAGGCCTAGATGCAAAAACAATGCCCTAAAAAGAAAATATTTTC
Organism: Loxodonta africana; assembly: GCF_030014295.1. NCBI lineage: Eukaryota > Metazoa > Chordata > Mammalia > Proboscidea > Elephantidae > Loxodonta > Loxodonta africana. The sequence goes on from NC_087343.1 coordinate 64,258,450, forward strand.
TCTACTCTGTAATCTTCTTATTTTTCACAGTAAGTAGTAAAAATTACATAGAATCTTATTACACAAATATTTTATATGATCATTTATTACTTCTTCGATCAAGTTCTGTTCTTTTAGAAAGAAACAAATGGCTAAAAAAAAAAAAAGTGAAATGGAAATAAACTAACTTGATATCTTCAAGGCAACCTTTACCTATCCGTAAAACCCCTTTCCCAGGAAGGCAATTTTGTGCAGTGTGTCACTGAAGTGAATGTATTTAAATACGAGTCATTAGCATGGAATTCAATGATATATTTATTGTAGTTTCACTCTGTAGTAAGTGGTAGGGTTGTTGTTTTTGTTAGTTGATATTAAATCGATTCCAACTCATTGCAACCCCATGTGTACAGAACAGAACCGCTCCAGTGGGTTTTCTTGGCTGTAATCTTAACAGAAGAAGGTCACTAGGCCTTTTTTTCTGGTCTTTTTTTTTTTTTTTTCTGCAGTACCACAGGGTAGATTCAAACCTCCAACCTTTCAGCTAGCAGTTTGGCACAAATGATTTGTGCCACCTAGAGACCTTAAGTGGTAGTATTGGGCTTTGGATTCCAAAGGAGGAGCAGTTTTAAGAAGACTTCAGGAGATATATTTGGTTTAAGTTTTAAAAATTTAGGGGTTAATCCAACTTTCATGGCTCCAGAAAGTCTAGAGTCCATGAAAATTTGAAATTCTGTTCTGCATTTCCCCCCTCTTGATCAGGATTCTTTTATAGAATCTTTGATCAAAATGTTCAATAATGGTAGCCAGGTACCATCCAGTTCCTTTGGTCTCAAAGCTTAACTAGTAAAGAATGTCTGCCTTGAGCATTGTGGAATAAAACTGGCAACAGTAACTCAAAAGACTAGATAGGAAACATAGGGGGCAGTGAGTTTGTGTTAATAGAGAAGGAACAGCTAAGAAAAAGAGGGTGAGAATGGTTACATAACTTGTAGAACGTAATCAATGTTACTGAACTGTACACGTAGAAACTGTTGAACTGGCGTTTTGCTATGTATATTCTCAACAAAAACAAAATAAATAAAATTAAATTAAAAAAGGAGAAGTTAAAAACAAAGGTGTTTGGTGGCTACAATTTTGTACCAGGCATTGTTCTAGGTACTACTGATGCAGTGATAAACAAATACATTTCAATAAATTTAAAAAAACTAACCATTTCTTCAACAAGTGTATGATTAAAACAACTGAGGAGTACAATAAAGGAGCTGTATAGGGTGCTATGAGAGCATATAGCAGGGGGTCCTGACCTAATCTAACAGTTCAGAGTAGGCTTCGTGGTAATTGACTTTTCTAAGATTAGAAGGATAAGGAGTGATTCAAAGTAAAGGGTGAGGGGAGGTAGAACCATGTGTCCCTGGTTGAGAGAACTGCATGAGCAAAGGCCATGAGGCAAGAGGGAGCAGTAAGTGTTGCAGGCACTGAGTGGAAGGTCAGCCTGGCTGGAGGGAACTCAAGGAAAGTGAAGCAAAGGAGGGTCCAGGACAAGGCTAAAAGGAGACTGGAGACAGGGTGTGAGTCTGATGATAAGGGACCTGGAAGATCATACTCAGAAAGCATTAACAGTTTTTCTCTTAAGAACAATGGAAAACAATTCACAGGTTTTAAGGTAGGGGCGTGTGGCGAATGATAAGGTTAGATTTGTGTTTTGAAAAGATGACTCTGACTGCAGTGTGCAGAATAGATTGGATGGGGGGCAGGGGTGGCAGAGAAGAATGGAAGTGGATTAAGGCACCTATTGCTGTGGTTCAGGAAGGAGATTATGCCAGTTTAGATAAGCTGGCACTGGCAAAGATGAAGCAAAAAGATAGATGCAGCATATAACTAGGAGCCAAAATTTCTAGGCTGTAGTGATAGAATGCATGCACCAATTAAGGAGGGGGATGAAGTTAATAAATTGGGTGGATGGTGATCTCATAAGGTGCAGAGGCCAAAAAAAAAACAAGCCATGGTGGGGCAACAAATGAGGGAGGAACATGATTTCAACTTTGGATGTTTTGAATCTGAAGTGTCTCTGAAACACTCACGGAAGACATTGAGAAGGCAGAAGGATGTGTAGGTCTGGACCCCAGAGGACACAAAAGGACCAAATGTATAAATTAGTGAGTCTTTGGTATGTAAAAGATAACTGAAGTCAGAGGCACGAATAAGACCACCTAAAGAAAAAGTACAGGGTGAAAAAAAAAGAGATCTGGGATTGAACTTGAGGAACTCACAACACTTAGTGGCTAGGTAGAAATTAAGAGGGAGATAGAAACCAGAGATGAAAGAGGAAAACCAGGGGAGAGTTGTATAATTGAAGCCAAGGAAGAGATGCTGGAGGGAGGAAATATGCCCAACTAGTAGGGTTGGGAAAGGCTTCACTGATTACCTGGAAGATGGTAAATATTTGGTATAACAAACATTAAGCCTCTGAGATTTGAATAATTTATCAAAATTGTGATCCTTGGAGATGCATCAGCTAAGAAGTCCATGAAATTATATTGTCCAAAAGAAACAGGCTCGTGTTCTAATTATAATGTGGACATATTTGTTCCAGAAATAAATGAATTTGGATATGATACGGTTTTATTTGACCTCAAGCAGATTATCATAAAAAGTGAGAAAAACTCACTCCCTCTTCACTGAGCCCATACCTAGACCACATTTCCCAAGAGTAGAGGTGTGAATATAAAGTGAGTGGAAACAATATACACCACCTCTGGGCCTGTGCGTTGAAAACATCTCTGGTTTCCCCATTGACCTGCAGATGAGAGAGAAGTCTGAAGCCTGGGAGGAGAATGAAACCACGTGATGGAAGAAACCCAGGTGTATGAATGACCAGGTGGAAGGCTGCCGCCAACTAGGAACATCAACTGATTTTGAATGAATAAAAAGATAAGCTTCTATTGTTTTAGCTGCTGCAATTTGAATATTTACCTGTTAGAATGGTTTGCATTAATTACTTTAATTGATACACTGAGGCTGGCTACTTTGGAAGCTACTCAGATGGGCAGCATTTATCTCACAGCCCCCAATCCTCTTTCATCCCTTCGTGACTCACTAGTGACCCATATGTCAATACTACGGAAGGAATGCTCAAGCCAAAAAAAAAAAAAAGATTTTTTTTTTTAAGCCAAAGGGAAGTTAATTTGCTGCTGAGCGTTTCTTTAAATCTAAAAGGGACAGAATAATTAGGTACAGGTATGAATATGTGTGTATATATTTATATATCTGTATATATATGTATATATGTGTATATATATGTGTGTGTATATATATGAGCCTTGATGACGCAGCGGTTAAGAACTCAGCTGCTAATCAAAAGGTTGGCAATTCAAATCCGCCAGCTGCTCCTTGGAAACCCCACGATGCAAACTGTATACGTTTTTGAAGTAAATTATCACTAAATACATTTCTACCAGGGAAAGTAAGCAAGTTCCATTTTATTTCTTTGATCAACAGTTAATTAAAAAGCAAACTCTGATTTTGTCATTAATATTGTGTTACAGACTTACCCAATGCAACGTGTCTTTTGGTATTGCATAAACCTGCTGCAAAAGACCTCTTCAAAGTGTTGAAGAGCAAAGATGTCACCCTGAAGACTAAGATGCGCCTGACCCAAGCCATGGTATCTTCAATCGCATCATATGCATGTGAAAGCTGGACAATGAATAAGGAAGACTGAAGAAGGGTTGACGCGTTTGAATTGTGGTGTTGGCAAAGAATATTGAAAATACCATGGACTGCCAAAAGAACGAACAAACCTGTCTTGGAGGAAGTGCACCCAGAATGCTCCTTAGAAGCAAGGATGGCGAGACTGTGTCTTACGTACTTTGGACATGTTGTCAGGAGGGATCAGTCCCTAGAGAAGGACATCATGCTTGGCAAAGTACAGGGTCAACGGAAAAGAGGAAGACCCTCAATGAGGTGGATTGACACAGTGGCTGCAACAACGAGCTCAAGCATAACAACGATTATAAGGATGGTGCAGGACCGGGCAGTGCTTCGTTCTGTTGTGCATAGGGTCGCTATGAGTCGGAACCGACTCGATGGCACCTAACAACAACAATAACAACAACATTGTGTTACAGCCTATTTAAATAGCAATTAAATAAAACTGTAGTTTCTTTCAAATTGAAAAAGAAAATCCTTTATTTTTCACATATTTACTCTTTGCTTAGAAAGGCACTATGCTGTTGTTAGGTGCTGTTGAGTCAGTTCCAACTCATAATGACTCTATGTATCCTCCACTTTACCAAGCATGATGTCCTTCTCCAGGGAATGATCCCTTCTGACAACATGTACAAAGTATGTGAGACATAGTCTCACCATTCTTGCTTCTAAGGAAAGGCACTATAAAACCTGTTAAACAAAACCCATTGCTGTCAAGTAGATTCTCACTCACAGTGACCCTAAAAGACAGAGTAGAACTGCCCCATAGTTTTTCCAAGGCCGTAAATCTTTATAGAAGCAGACTGCCACATCTTTCTCCCAGCTGACGGGTTCAAACTGCCAATCTTTTGGTTAGCAGCCAAGTGCTTTAACCATTGCCCCTCCCAGTCTCCTCTAGAAAGGCACTGTGATTTATTTAAATTAAGTGTTTATATATAACAACATGCAAGTGCTTGTATGGCAGCTTGGCAGAGATGCTGGGAAATCGTCAGAGAAAATGTGGTATGAATGTTGCATATGCTTAATCATAACTTCTCTTCAAGGCCTTGAAGGGAAGGAGGGATAGTCAACAGTCAGAGATGGGGCCTGTAAAGTTCAGCAGATGAAGAACAGAAAAGAAATACTGAATGCATAAAAGATGTGATTGAGGCTTTCTCTGGCTTCTCAAACTTTTTTAGGCTTAATTTCAGTATTTGATCAGTATTTTGACTACTGTAATTTGATTTTTTACCCCTGTTTCATGCAAAACCAGCCACATTATTTAAAAGCCCAGTACAAAATAAAAATATGATCTCCATTGTTGAAAAATTATTATGAATTTCAAGACCATGACACCAGAGTATTAAACCAAAGCACTGGGCCCATCTAACTGTCGAGTCCTTTGTGACTGCACAGATTTCACATGCATGAAGGTGGGCCTCCCTCATATCTCTCAAATAAATAATAATAATAATAATAAACTTCAAACTATAATAGACCTAAAGTCACTTAGAGCTCAAATTCAGTTAACCACATCAAGATTTTTCAAGAGTGATAGCTGAAAGTATTTGGTTGCCACTGTTAGAGTGTTTCTATTAACTGTGGCCATTAATCAATATTGTCCTATAAAGACTAATATTTGTGTAAGATCTTTGGTTGCCTGGCACTCTTTTTGTTGTGTCATGTGGATAATAAAAATGTGGCTAGAAAAAGGTCTCTGAAGCAAAAGAGTGAAATATGTCTCTTTGCCCTAAACGAAGACTGCCCATAACAGGACAATGTACAGTACCAATTGGGATGTGTCCCTACTCCAGAGATTACCAAATACCAGTGGGTTTATAGCAGAATAGTACCTGGGTGAGAACAAAGTTATTAAAATTTCCAAGGCAAGTTCAATGAGGGCCTGATTCTTCATGTGAGATTCCCATCTGCTTCCACGGGCAGGAGAGGACACATTTCCTTGACAGCTTTTGTGGATGAGAGATGTAAAAAGGACTAGCCTTGCTAAGAGAGATGATCCCTTCATCTGCCTTCCCTTGGGTTCAAGTTATTCCACTCCACAAAGTCAGGTAGGGGCATGATGTAATGCCACTAGCTGGCAGGCCACAATCAAGTATCTCAAGATCCATAAATTCCAAGGGTAGCTGCTTGGGTTTGAGCCCCTCCCAGTCAAGTCTGTTTCTCCTTCTACCATGCACAAAGTCCATGCAAAGTAAACTAGATCAGGAGAGATGTCCAACAGAAAATCTGTAGCAACCCCACTGTGGTATGCAACACAAACCCTTAAAAGGTTTGTTTATATAAAGAAATAACAGTTGTGATCAACAAAGACTAAGATAACCAACTAGGAATGGAAAGTCATGTAGAGAAACATTTTTCTCACTTCATCTTCCTGTTCCAACACAAACAGCCAACCCCAGGAAAGATATGAAGGGGTGTATGAAAGGGAATAATTCCATGTACCTCCTAGTCCTACTTTCACTACAAATTGGTAGAGGTATAACATAGCTCCATTGCGGGGAGGGATAAGCTTTCAATTGACTATGAGAATAAAATATTAGCTGGACCGTATTGTTTAGAAACTCAAAATAGTCAATTAACTCAGACTTCACTAATTTAGAAACTGAGATAATTAGGAAAGAAGCTGGGTGTTCTTTATCTTGGAGAAATCTATCACAAAAGAGTATGGTAATAGAAATATAAAATTGTTCAATCAGCAAACGTTCAAAATAATATTTCTTTATGATCACAAAGGTAATGTATGATCATTTCAGAAAATTTCAAAAAAAAAAAGAAATAATATATAAGTAAATGGAAATCACCCATATTCTCACCACTATTGATATTTTCATATTTTTTTAGTTTTTTCTTTGTAGGTATATAATTTACATACTTAGGTGACATTATAATATATAAATACAAATATTATCTATGTACATACAAAATGTATATACACTTGTACATGCTGCTTTTTCAACTTGTTGTTGTTGTTAGGTGCTGTCAAGTTGGTTCTGAATCACACCCGCTCTATGTACAACAAAACGAACTACTGCCTGGTCCTGTACCATCCTCACAATCATTGTTATACTTGAGCCCATTGTTGCACTTGAGCTCATTGTTGCAGCCACTGTGTCAGTCAATATCCTTGAGAATTTTCCTCTTTTTTCCCTGACCCTCCACTTTACCTAGCGTGATGTCCTTCTCCAGGGACTGGTCCCACCTGAAAACCTGCCCAAACATGAGAGAAAGTCTCACCATCCTTGCTTCTAAGGAGCATTCTGGCTGTACTTCTTCCAAGACAGATTTGTTCTTCTGGCAGTCCATGGTATATTCAATATTTTTCACCAACACCATAATTCAAAGCAGTCAGTCCTTCTTTGATCTTCCTTATTCATTGTCCAGCTTTCACATGCATATAAAAAATTGAAAATATCACAGCTTGGGTCAGGCACACCGTAGTCCTCAAAGTGACATCTTTTGCTTTTTAACACTTGAAAGGGGTCTTTTGTATCTGATTTGCCGATGCAATACGTCATGACTGCTGCTTCCGTGGGCATTGATTGTGGATCCAAGTAAAATTAAATTCTTGACAACTTAAATCTTTTCTCCACTTATCATGATGTTGCTTATTGGTCCAATTTGTGAGAATTTTTGTTTTCTTTATGTTGAGGTGTAATCCATAGTGAAAGCTGTAGTCTTTGATCTTCATCAATAAGCGCTTCAAGTCGTCTTCACTTTCAGCAAGCAACGCTGTGTCATTTGCATAACGCAGGCTGTTAATGAGTCTTCCTCCAATCCTGATGCCGTCTTCTTCATCATACAGTCCAGCTTCTTGGATTATTTACTCAGCGTAGAGATTGACTAAGTATGGTGAAAGGATACAACCCTGGTGCACTCCTTTCCTTATTTTAACCACACAGTAACCCCTTGTTCCACCCAAATGACTGCCTCTTGGTCTATGGACAGATTCTGCATGAGCACAATTGAGTTTTCTGGAATTCCCATTCTTCAAAATGTTATTCATAATTTGATATGATCCGCACAATCAAATGCCTTCGTATAGTCAATAAAACACAGGTAAACATCTTTCTGGTATTCTCTGCTTTCAGCCAAGATCCATCTGACATCGGCAGTGATAGCCCTCATTCCACGCCCTCTTCTGAATCAGGCTTGAATTTCTGGCAGTTCCCTGTCAATGTACTGTTGCAACCAGTAAAAACATTGTTAATGTTCTCTCAGTTCAACAGATATTTAACATTAACAGTTGACTGCCCTGGTGGCGCAGTGGTTTAGAGCTTGGCTGCTAATCAAAAGGTTGGCAGTTCGAATTCAGCAACCTCTCCTTGAAAACACTGTGGGGCAGTTCTACTCTGCCCTGTAGGGTCACTATGAGTCAGAATCAACTCAACAGTAGCAAGTTTGTTTTTGTTTATATTCATACAGTTGCACTTAAATCATAACAAATCGCTTTTTTTATTTTTAATCATTTAAGCATTTTTGTTTAAGCAATACTTGCACACAGTAAAGCAACGACGTAAGACCCTGGGACTTTGGAAAAGCAAAAATTTACCCCTTCCTCTTTCTATCTCCTCAGGCCTACTCTTAAGAAGTGACTGCTTTTAACTATTTCTGCTTTTACTTCTTGTGGTTACCTTCATTTCTCTAAAATTCTTATACAGACCTTTCTTGATTTTCAATTTTAGACATTACCTATTGACCTCCTGCTGTGATAAATGAAGGTTCAGCCCATTTACAGCAGTCCCATGCTCCCTCTTCTCCACTTCCCTAAATCATGAGGTCGCTATTCTTAGCTGCTCTACTGGTTACCACTGTCATTTAAAAAAAACATTTCAAATGGCATACTTAAGCTTCCATCTCTTTTTCTACCAAACACAGAATCCCCTTTTTGTGTGATAAGAGACATCAGTGCCTAGGTCTTGTCCACCCCTATACCCCAGCTGTCCCCTGACTCTTCTACCTAATAATTCCTGTCAGCTACACTTTTATTTTGGAAACCCTGGTGGCACAGTGGTTAAGAGCCACGGCTGCTAAACAAAAGGTCGGCAGCTCGAATTCACCAGGAGCTCCTTGGAAACCCTGTGGGGCAGTTCTAGTCTGTCCTATAGGGTCACTATTAGTCAGAATTGACTTGACGGCAATGGTTTTTTTTTTTTTTTTTTTTTTTTTAAGCCTTTAACGTTGTCAAATTGCAAATATTTAAATTCTAATCTTCAGTTATAACTTGTATGACTTGCTATGGGTTGATTCTAAATGTTGAAAACTATAAACAGAGTTTTTGTTATTATGACTATGTAAAAATTCTCTAAGGAGCACTGGTGGCCCAACAGTAAGCTCTCGGCTGCTAACGGAAAGGTTGGCAGTTCGAACTCCCCCACCACTCCATGGAAGAAAAACCTGGTGATCTGCTTCCACAAAGATTACAGCCAAGAAAACCCCGTGGGCCAGTTCTGCTGTCAGGTGAGGTCACTGTGAGTTGGAATCAACTCGATGGCGCCCAACAACAACAAAGATTCTCTGCACAGTAAAGGAGTATGTTAACATCACATTTCCTTTTGTCTGATTCCATATCAGGGTTAAAAGGCCACTTAGAGGAGGATTATTGTAGCATAAAGTTAGACCTTTAAGTTTTCCCAAACCTTCAATCATACCCTAATCTACTGACATCTCTCTTCCAAGAGATCTTTCTATCTCTTATCTTTTATAGTTTTTATCCCTTTATTGTTTTGTTCTATATTTTGGAGATTTCCATAACTTTATTATTCTTTACTTGAATTCTCAAATTTGGTAGTAACAGTTTGAATTTTTAAGAGCTCATTCATATTCTGCTTTTCCTTTTCATAGCATTTTTGTTTTGTTTTGTTTTATGGCTTAAAAGCATCTTGAATCTCTCTGAGGATGATATTACTTTTCTGTTTCCTGAATTACTTCTATTTCCTTTGGAGTCATTTCTCTATTTGGGTCTTTTGTGTTTATGTTGCAGGTTCCTCAAATATCTGGTGATCTTTGGCTTTGAGTTTATATTTAAGAATATTTAAAATTAAGGTAATAGAGATCTTGGTAATTGATGGAAACTCTCTTCTGTCCACTGTAAGGAAAAGCCAACCATCATGCTGGAAGATGAGTAATGCAAGAGTTGGGGCACCCTTACTCTAATGCAACGACCCCATGCCAACTGCCCTAGTTCTTCCTTCATTGAATGATCTTTGTTTTTGGTTTTTTTCTTTTGTTTTTGTGTTTGTTTGGTTTTGGCTTGTGTTAGGGGTGGTGGCAAACACCTGACTGCAAGTTAGGTATTGCGGTATGTAGGCTAGGGACATATGTGATAAGTGATGAGTGGAGAAGACTAAAACTGTTCCACATATACTACTGGAAATGCTCGTGGTATAGTGGTTAAGTGCTACGGCTGCCAAACAAAAGGTCAGCAGTTCCAATCTACCAGGTGCTCCTTGGAAACTCTTTGGGGCAGTTCTACTCCATCCTATAGGGTCGTTATAAGTCAGAATTGACTTGACGGCAATGAGTTTTGTGTTTTTATACACATTATTAGATCCAAAAATCCCCATCAATGATCCCTTTCCTGTTTTCATACCCTTTGTAATGTGACTTTGTAGCTTTTCTCATCAACAGATACAGTCTATTCCCCTATCACTTGAATTTGGACCGGTCTTATAAATTACCTTGAGCAACCAAAAGGATCAGAAGTGATAGTGTGCCAATTCTAAGTCTAGGCCTTAAGAAGCCTTGCACTCACATTCCTTCACTTATAACCGTGCTCAGCCAGATGTGAATAAGGCTGACTAGTCTGATGAGTGATGAGGTTCACCAGGCCCAGGGACCAGACTACCAGCCAAGCTGCAGAAACAGAGCTGATGGATTATCAGTTTACTGAAGGCTCGAGTAAGTCCTGCTGTGATCAGAACTGCTCAGCTGAGCCCAGCAAAAACTGTGATCTGAAGGATAGTGAACTGAAGTAAATGGTGGTTGCTTTAAGCTATTATGATTTAGAGTGATTTGTTAGACTGCAATAACTAAATGATGCACATACTTCTGATTTAACCCTGATTTCAGCTGTATTTCTCATTTTGATCCCTTTCAGACTTGGCTTACCTAAAGCTGGAGCCTTATTAGTTACTCCCAGACCACTTGGGTGCAGCTCCTGCCACACTTATTCTCGGCAATGGTTGCCTTTGTTCAGCTTCAACAGTCAACAATATTCATTCACATTTATCTTCCAGAAATTAAATGAAATCTTTTGTCACTGATAGCCTTTTTCCCATTCTCTTTATTGTTATACATTATATATATTTTATTCATTATCTATTATTTTAATGGAGTCTCAGGAGAGGCAGAAAGAGAGAGAAAGCATGTGTTCTATCCACCATGTTGAACTAGAAGTCACTGAGTATTTAATGAGCATTTATTGAGTATAGGCTATCTAAAACCTTAGAAGCATCATTAATATGTCAATAATTGATGTGTTAATTAAAAAGCATTCTTATTAATTTTAGTAAAGCACATTTCCTAAATATCATTATCAGGAAAGGAAAATGTGTTAGTTTAAATAAACAAACAAATAAGAAAGCCAAACTGTTATGGATTGAACTGTGTCCCCCCCCCCCCCGAAAAAAAATATGTATTGTAAATTCTAACTTCTATGCCTGTGGCTATAATCCCATTTGGGAATGGATTGTGTTATGTTAACGAGACAGGATTAATGCAGGGTGTGTCCTGAGTCAATCTCTTACAAAATATAGAAAGAGCAGATAAGGACAAGCAAGCAAACAGAGATAGAGAAGATTAATGCCACACCACATGGAGATCTCCAAGGAACCAGGAAACAGAAGCTAAAGAGACAAAGACCTTCCCCCAGAGCTGACACAGAGAGAAAGCCTTCCCCTAGACCTAGCACCCAAATTCAGACTTCTAGCCTCCTAAATTGTGAGAAAATCAATTACCCTTTGTTAAAGCCATCCATTTGTGGTATTTCTGTTGTAGTAGCACTAGAAGACAAAGACACAAATCCATTGCCTTCGAGTCGATTCCAACTCATAGCTACTCTATAGGACAGAGTAGAACTGCCCCATAGGCCTTCCAAGGCTGTAAGCTTTAGGGAAGCAGACTGCCACATCTTTCTCTCACAGAGCTGCTGGTGGGTTCGAACTGCCTACCTTTTGGTAAGCAGCCGAGCACTTAACCAATGTGCCACCAGGATTCCTGTGTTAGTCTAGCCCTTCAAAATTTTATAAATTAACTGCTCTTATTTTAAAATAATGTTTTAGATTTGTATTGCTTATTCAGTTATACACATTCCTGTTCCAGAATTTATAACATGCTAGATTTTGAACTAATTTTGACAACCCCTTCCTTTCTTATGAACAAATGGTAAAATTTAACTATAATTATTTTTCAGTGAAAAAAAATGAAATTGTTGTGTTGTAAATACTCAATTACCTAGAGAGTTTAAGTGGGAGTTAAATGAAACCTGCAAACCAGGCAATTTTACTCATTCATTCATGCATCTGGCATTTACACCGGAGTCACAATATGCCAGCCGCACATGCTGGTGAAATAGAATTGACAAAAACATAGTTATTAAAAGAGCAGGTTTGGCTTAGAATATATATCAAAGACACAATTTTAGGACTGGACTGTTCACTATTTGCTAAATTCAAAACACTGTTCAAATAAATTTTATCTTCGTAATGAATACATTTACTGACACAGGTAAAAGCACTTTGAGACATCTCTCTGTTGCCTAAATAAGATAGGAAGGAATTATGTGCTCGGTTCCAAGCCATAGTGTCTTCTGTTACCTCTCTGTTCAGATGGTGCTCAGTTTCTGCCAGATGGTAAGCCAAAGGGTGAAAGCTTCTCATGTTTCCACATAAAGAAGACATCCAAGTCTCACCTCTGGCTCTGCCACAAACTGTGTCACCTAGAGTAAGCCACCTAATTTCTTTGGGTTCTCAGAGGATGACCTAGATAATCTCTAGTTCTCTCACTTTTCCAATCTGCCCCTTATATCATCATAAAAAAGCTTCAAGCCTTACAATTACAGACTTTGGGGTCACACAGACCTGGGCTGGAGTTCATGCTTTGCTACTTACTTACAGTAAAATTTTTTTGTAAATCTTAAATTTAAATTGCCTTATTTATAAAGTGGGGATAACTTCGTGGGACTGTTACGAAGATTAAAGGAGATAATATATAAATTGCCTATATCCCAGTGCCTGAAACCTGGTGTGATTTTTAAGGTTGTGTGTCAACTTGGCTTGGCCATGATTCTCAGTGGTTTGGCAGTTATGACGTACTTAGGCAGTTGTATGATGATGTGGTCACTTCCATGATGAGATTGAATATAATGTGATCACCTCCATGATGCAATCTGCTGTTAAATAGCCAATCAGTTGAAAGAGAGTTTCCTTAGGGATGCTACCTCCATGGAATGAAAGTGGACTTTCTGGCAAGGCTCATGGGCTTTTGCTTGCCCCGGACTGTGCAGTGGGATCCTGTTGGTCTGACCTCCAGGTCTTGGGACTTGAGCTAGCAGCTTACCTGTGGTCTTGCCTGCAGATCTTGGGATTCATTAGTCTTCGCAGCCTGTGGGCAACAGCCCTGCTGTCTGTCCTGCTGATCTTGGGTTCACCAGACCCTGTGGCTATGTGAATCAAGAGAAGTCTTCATCCTGACCCACGGACTGGGAACATTCCAGCCTCTACAACCGCATGATCCATTTCCTTGATATAAATCTGTGTTTGTGTGTATGTATACACACATATATATATATATATATATATATATATATGCTTTACTGGTTTTGCTTCTCTATAGAAGCCAGCCTAAGACAGTAACTGATAAACTAGGTAACTGACACTCAGGAAAAGTCTCTCCCAGAAATGGCAATTCTCATGTGTAGAGGAAGAAAGCTCTTCAAAGAAGAGAAGAAAGGCAATGGGAATGAGGGTTGCACTTAGTTTCGAGAGGAGAAATTAGGTTGAAGGATGGTTTCAGGCCAAGGCCACATCTCCTCAGTTCATTTATCAGCGTCTCGTGTGGCTCTTTTATCAGCATAAACTAAAAAAAGCAAGGAGAGACCTCATGATAAACGCAACCTCACAAATGCCTTTCTTGGGACCCTGACTTTGTGTTCTGTAATCTTGAAAAATATGCTTTATGTATCCAAAATTCATTCAGTCACTCACTCATTCATTCTTCTTCTTCTTTTTTTTTTTTTTTTTCCTTCAGAGCAAATACTGTAAGCCAGGACCTATCTGAGAGCTAGGAATAGAGAGAGGAATAAGACAATCCTCGGCCTTGAGCGTGTTGGTCTAGTAGGGAAGGTAGATAGATAGATAATTGTTATAGCTTGAGAGACATGCTTTAACAAAGGTGTGGGCAAAGTTCAGGGGTACAGAAGAGGGAGAAATGATCAGTTCTGCTATGAGGAGCCATGGAAGGGACAGAGAAGGTTTTTGCACAGAAGAAAATATTTGGGCAGGATCTTTAAAAGAGGCATTCCAGACAGAGAGAGACAGACAGGTGGACAGACAGACATGTACAAAGACATGGAGAGGTGCCATAGCACAGTGTGTATGAAGAACTCTAAGTCCTTTGATATTCTCCAGAAGTTGTGCATACCTGATTGCATTTAATTCTCACAACAATCCTCTTAATAGGTATTATTGTCCCAGTTTTTCTAGTTAAGGAAAAGAGGAACTTAGAGATTCAAAACTTAACCTGGTGCACATCCAGTGAGTTGTGCAGCTGAAATGTGAACACAGGTCTGGTTGATTCTAAAGCCCAAGATGGGGGCATGCAACTTTAAAAAAGAGATGAGGAAAAAAATAATGAAGGCCTCCATTTAATGGGGAGAAGGAAAATACTGTAGAGTATAATCTTGTAGCATATAAATACATACTATATTAACCATTGATAAAAAGCTCCATAACAAAAGCATTAATATATGATGTGAGCATATAAATGCCTTACAGAGAGATCCCCTGCCATGCACTACACGGTAGAGTTCTCATTCATTCAGGGGAATTCATACCACCAATAAAATAGTGCCAGGAGCAGAGCACATCCTTTTGACCAGGGGCTGCTGAACTCAGAAGCTCCGAGACCAGGGGAAGATTGGTGACAAGAATCTTCCTCCCGAGCTGACAGAGAGAGAAAACCTTCGCCTGGATCTGGTGCCCTAAATTCAGCCTTCTAGTTATAGCAGATAACTGTGCTATAGCAGATATACCACAAGTTGATGGCTTTAACAAAGAGAATTTTATTCTCTCACAGCTAAGAGGCTAAAAGTCCGAATTCAGGGCACCAGCTCCAAGGGAAGGCTTTCTGTAGACTCTGGAGGAAAGTCCTTGTCTCCTTTCAACATCTGTGGGCCCAGCATTCCTTGGAGATCTCCACGTGTCTTGGCATCAATTTTCTCCTAGGTCTAGGAGGTTCTCAGCACAGGGACCTATCATTGATCGAATTATATCCCCCCCAAAATATATGTGTATCAACTTGATTAGGCCATGATTCCCAGTATTGTGTGGTTGTCCTCCATTTTGTGATTGTAATTTTATGTTGAGAGGATTAGGGTGGGATTGTAACACCACCTTTACTCAGGTCACCTCCCTGATCCAAGGTAAAGGGAGTTTCCCTGGGGTGTGGTCTGTACCACCTTTTAGCTCTCAAGAGACAAAAGGATAGGGAAGCAAGCAGAGAGTTGGGGACCTCATACCATCAAGAAAGCAGCACCAGGTGCAGAGCACGTCCTTTGATCACAAGAAGCTCCTCAATCAAGAGAAGATTAAGGACAAGGACCTTTTTCCTACACAGCCGACAGAGAAAGAAAGCCTTCCCCTGGAGCCAACACCCTGAATTTGGACTTGTAACCTAGTAGACTGAGAAAATAAACTTCTCTTTGTTAAAGCCATCTACTTCTAGTACTTCTGTTACAGCAGCACTAGATAACTAAGACAGGACTCCAGGTCCAAAGGATGTGCTCCACTCCCAGATCTTCTTTCTTGGTGGTAGTGAGGTCCTTCTCCCTCTGCTCACGTCTCTCTCCTTTTATCTTTTGCTTAAGACAAGAGGTAGGACTCAAGCAAGGGTGTGACTTGAGTAAGGGAGTAAGTTGAGTAAGGTGGTGCAACTCAAGATGCACCCCACCCTAATTCTGCCTCCTAGAGGTTTTAGGGTTTACAACACATAAAATGGATGGTAGTTACATCAGATCACAAAATGGAGGACAATTACAGCAGATCACAAATGGAGGAAAATTACATACTACTAAGAATTATAAAGTCGACACATATTTGGGGGGAACAAAATTCAATCCGTGACACCTAGTAAGCATTCAATGAAGAATGTTAGCTAATATTAATAAGTGTTACACTACAAAAAAATCTCAACATTAGGTTATTCATATGCTAAGTAAATATTTTCATGACAGGTAGATCATTACTTCATGAGAAAGTCCAGTCCTTTCTAGTGCAACTCAATTTTTAAGGTTTCTCTTACAATAAGCTTAAATCTGACTCCCTGTAACTCTTTTTTCTGCATTTATAGCAGTGGTTTTTAACCTGAGGTTCCCAAAGAATTCAGGAAGTTAATAAACTCAGACGGAAAACACTGCATCTATATTCTTACTAATTTCTAACTGAAATTTATCATCTTGTTCAATTACAAATATACACACCAAACCTCAGTATTTTGTGTGATTTTGTCATCAATAGAAAACACAGATATTTTCATATCTCTTTAGAGTTGTTGCAAACATCTCAAAATAATGATCAATATCAGGCTTGTTAGGGCTTGTTATTTACTGCATTCATAAAGACGGTCAAAAATCCTTATAACTGGACCAATAACATCATGATAAACAGGGAAAATATTGAAGTTGTCGAGGTTTTCATTTTACTTGGATCCACAATCAATGGGGAAGCAGCAGTCAAGAAATCAAACCATCTGGGGTCTTAAAAGCTTGTGAGTGGCCATTTAAGATACTCCACTGGTCCCACTATGTCTGGAGCAAGGGATAATGAAGAAAACAAAAGACACTAGGGAAAGATTCGTCCCAATGACTAATGGACCACAACTACAACAGCCTCCACTAGACTGAGTCCAGCACAACTAGATGGTACCCAGCTACCACCACCAAATGCTCTGACAGGAATAACAACAGAGGTCCCTGGAGAAAAATGTAGAACAAAATTCTAACTCACAAAAAAAGACCAGACTTACTGGTCTGACAGAAGCTGGAAAAATCCCGAGAGTATGGCCCCCAGACATCCTTGTAACTCAGTACTGAAGTCATTCCTGAGGTCCATCTTCAGTAAAAGGTTAGACAAGCCCATAAAACAAAATGAGACTAAATGGGCACATCAGCCCAGGGGTAAGGACAAGAAGGCAAGAGGGGACAGGAATGCTGGTAACAGGGAACTCAGAGTTGAGAAGGGGAATGTTGACATGTCATGGGTTTGGCAATCCTTGTCACAAAACAATAAAAAAAAAAAAAAAGCATTGCCGTCGAGTCAATTCCGACTCATAGAGACCCTATAGGACAGAGTAGAACTGCCCCCATAGAGTTTCCAAGGAGCGCCTGGCAGATTCAAACTGCCAACCTTTTGGTTAGCAGCCGTAGCACTTAACCACTAGGCCACCAGGGTTTCCAGCACAAAACAATATGTATATTAATTGTTTAGTGAGAAACTAATTTGCTCTGTAAAACTTCATCTAAAGTACAATTAAAAAAAAAAAAGAAATCAAACAACTTATTGCATCGTGTAAATCTGCTGCAAAAGATCTCTTCAAAGTGTTAAAAGCAAAAATGTCACTTTGAGGACTAAGGTGCACCTGGCCCAAGCCATGATACTTTCAATTGCCTCATATGCATTTGAAAGCCAGACAATGAATAAAGAAGACCAAAGAAGAATTGATGTCTTTGAATTATAGTGTTTACAAAAAATATTGAACATACCATGAACTGCCAGAAGAACAAAAAAATCTGCCTTGGAAGAAGCTCAGCCAGAGTGCTCTTTGGAAGCGAGAATGGTGAGACTTTGTCTCATGTATTTTGGACATGTAAAAAAAAAAAAAAATTTTTTTTTTTTTTTTTATCAGGAAGGACCAGGGACCAGTAGAGGGTCAGGGAAAAAGAGGAAGAACCTCAACAAGATGGATTGACACAGTGGCTGCAACAAGGAGCTCAAACACAGCAACAGTTGTGAGGATGGCACAGAACCAGGCAGTGTTTCCTTCTGTTGTACATCTGGCCACTAAGAGTCAGATCTAACGACAAGGTACCTAACAACAATATATATACTACTACACTAAAATTTCCTTTAATATTTGACAATTTATTTTTATAATTGGTTTCCTTTTTTAAATCTATAATTTTATATTTAAAAACATATTGGAAAGACATTCATAGGTTTATCTAGATTGTCAAAGGGGTCCATGTCACACACAAACATACTCACAGAAATGAGGTTAAAAAACCCTCCTTTAGAGTAAGCTAAAACAAATTCTGCTCACCTTCACAGAGATGAAACCCTCAACCTTCAAAGACAAATAACATTTACATCCTATTTCCACCTAAATTTCTTCAAGACACGTAATTTTAGTTCTGCCGACGTTCTACCTGTAAGACCTGATTTTCAGGTCCCTTGCCTTTCTCTCTGCCTCTTCTAAACATACTCTGATTTAGCATACCCCCAGGCATGTTCCATGGAACACTAGTCTGCAAGACAATCCAAGAAAAAAGTTATTCCTTTGCTCAAAAATAGGTGAAGGAAATGGGACAGCATCAAATTCTTGAATGGGTAAAAGAAAGGAGAAAGAGAGTAGGTAGCTGGAGGGAGAAGCAAAGTCAAAATGTTTTTTATCAAACAGAGTACCTCTTGTTTTTGTCCAAGGAAAGAAGTGAAGGACACTTTGGAAAATGAGATAGACAGGAGAGCAGTGGGAGAGGTGACGATAGGCAGATCATAGTCCTAGGAGGAGGTCAGGGGATGTAGGTAGAACATTAGTAGTTTCCGGTGAGTACAAATTGTGTCAAGACACTATGGTAGGACATTTCACTCCAGGCCTCCCTATGTCATCCCCTTGTGGACAGCCATATGTAAATTTGAACGTTAAAGATGCTGAGAAGTATTTGCCCGAAAGATATCTGTTGAATTTAACAACTGATCCTTTCTGAGCGTCTTTGACCACAGAACTCCCCACCTCACAGTACCTATTAACGAACTATGGTTCTGTAGATTACACCCTAAACCAAACCAAAAACCAAACCCATTGCCGTCGAGTCGATTCCAACTTATAGCGACCAAGACGGCAGAGTAGAACTGCCCCCTAGGGTTTCCAAGGAGCGGCTGGTATATTTGAACTGCTGACCTTTTGATTAGCAGCTGAGCCCTGGGAAACCAAAAAAAAAAAAAAGCCATTATTTTCTGGTTTGACTCATCGTGACTCTATAGGACAGAGCAAAACTACCTCATAGGGTTTCCAAGGCCGTAATTTTTATGGAAGTAGACTGCCACTTCTTTCTCTTGCACAGTATTTGGTGGATTCAAAACGTCAACCTTTCAGTTAGCAGCTGAGGGCTTAACCATTGTGCCACCAGGGCCCCTTACACCCTAGGAAACTGTCGGGGTCAATTTGTCAATGAGCACATTACTCCACAGGTGGCCTGAATTTACTGTTAGTGCTAATAATACTGCTAACTTTCTTGCCGGGGCAATAATGCTTCAATTAATGTTGATTTCCTTTCTCTCACAGAGAGACTCCATTAGAGGTTTTGTAAACAGACACATCACACTGTTGACTGATACAGAACTTGCAATTAACTACTATGAGAGCTTTTTCATGAGAACTGTCCATATAATGTGGTCTTCCTCATTCTCTATTTATGCTATTACTTTTTCCCCGCCCCCCCCCCTAAATTCTTTGGGATTTTGATATTTTCCCTGATTTTACCTTGTTACTTCTGGCCCACTGGTCCAGCCCATCAAATTATTTTTGAACCATAATGCTGTTACCTATTCCTTTCAACTTTAAATCATCCATAAAGATGATTAGCACGGCTCTTTGTCTTAATTCTTCTTTAAAATGTTAAGGAGAACATAGCCAAGAGAAGAACATTGTGGCACATCAGGGATTAATCAATTTTTGGTGTACACAGTCTCTTATGTATATAATTACATCAAATATTTTCCACCATATACAGATTGGTGGTAGCCCTTCAATTCCACATCTAGTATTTCCAGGAATTTCACTTTTCTGTTTCTTTTTGGACTTGGGAATATCTTAGTTACTCTAAAGAGTTATTTTTCTCCTTACAACACTTAGGCAAACACAGGCATACATGTAAAACCAAAATCAAACCCATTGCCGTCGAGTCGACTCTGACTCACACTAACCCTGTAAGACAGAGTGGAACTACCCCATAGGGTTTCCAAGGAGCAGCTGGTGGATTCCAACTGCTGACATTTTGATTAGCATTGTGCCACAGGGGCTCCAGGCATACATATAAGTTTAAATAATTGATCATATTCTTCTTTGATGGAACCAAATATTCACTTTGTCATTGTCTGTGCCCTCAAAGATAACATTTCTGAGATGAGTATAAATGTGAACCAAATTTCACTAAACCATGTTGTATGCCCTCTGTAGCCAAGTTTAAAACCATAATAATTAATATCAGTTAAAATGATGAAAAAAATGTATTAGTATATGCAGTAAAACCTGTGAGAGCTGGAACTTGACGGAACTGCCTTGTTTTTCTGGGTATTACAAGTTTTCTGCCTTTAACAGGGAGCAATCTTCTCACTTTTCTATGGCTATTAGTGGAAAATATTTGAGCTTTCCCTCTCTGACTGGTTTCTACCTTACACAAGTTCCAGCTTTCACAAGTTTTACTGTAACTGTTAAAAATAATTACTTGCATTTATTATTCACTATTGGGTTTATTTCAAATCTACCAAGCACTCCTTGGAAACACTATGGGGTGTTCTATTCTGTCCTATAGGATCACTATGAGTTGAAATCCACTTGACGGCCACGGGTTTTTTTTGTTATAAGGTTATATATAATACCCACTGCCATACAGTCGATTCTGACTCATGGTTTTCAAGGATGTAAACCTCTACAGAAGCAGCCTGCCACTTCTTTCTTCCATAGAGTCACTGGTGGTTTAGAACCGCCAACCTTTCAGTTAGCTGTCGATCACTTTAACCACTGTACCACCATAGCTCCTTATAAAATACCAAAAACAAAAACATTGCTGTCCAGTCGATTCCGACTCATAGCAGCCATATAGGACAGAGTAGAACTGCCCCATAGGGTTTCCAAGGAGTGCCTGGTAGATTTGAACTGCCGATCTTTTGGTTGTCAGCTGAGCTTTTAACCACTGTGCCACCAGGACTGTTTTAGTTGCTTCTGTTTATTCATCACTATTATACGGAGCCCTGATGGTGCGGTGGTTAAGAACTTGGCTGCTAACCAAGAAGTTAGCAGTTCAAATCCACCAGCCACTCCTTGGAAACCCTACGGGGCAGTTCTATTCTGTCCTATAGGGTCACTATGAGTTGGAATTGACTCGATGGCAACTGGTTTATTATAAGTTTGGCATCTATATTCACACTGGTATTTCTCATGAATCAAATAAAATTGCACTCAGCATAGTGAAATTGTGCCATGAAGGATTTCATTTACCAAAAGCAGGATTATAATTTAACTCAGTAGTTTCATTTTTTGGAAGCAAGCAGTCTCTCCATTCTAGTACAATTCATTCTCACTCAAAAATTCGGAATGAGATCTCAGAAGGTATGAGGGCTCCAGGATCGATATATTTACCCCCGAAGGTAGACATTAAATATCCAAAATGATGAAGCTGCTTTTATACCCTACTGCGGTTTCTTGATCATGTACGGTTTCTTGAGTAGGAAATACAGCTCAGCACTAAGTCAAAAAAAAAAAAAGTCAAAGCGGTTCCTAAATAGACCAATTCATTCAAGGTAATTGAAACTTAGGTTTATTACATGAAGGGTTACCCACAAAATGGCAATGGTACAGTCATCAAGTTTTCCTCAAGATACATAAAAGAAAAAACAAACCCACGATTAAGTGCAGTTTCTAACTCTTTAATGTATACATTCCATGTTCTTAATAGAAGGGTTTATACACTAATCATATATACTAGTTTCAGTGAAAATCTCTTAAACAGCAACACCATTCTCAAGGGATATAATGAGGTCGGGTAAGTTTAAATCCACCATCCTGATGACCTCTATACAATTTCAGTGTCAGATTTACTACTACAGAAGATTTGTAATGTTACAGGATACAAAAGCCCATGAGAGGATAAATCAACATAATAGCTATGCATTTGAGACTGTGGACAGGAAAGGGAGGAAAAAGGGAAAAATACACTATTCATTAGAAATGTATGCAGTATATAGGTTCACAAAAGTCAGCTTTTCCCAAGCTGCAATCTGTTGAGGTGTTACAAGAAAAAAAAATTTCCTACAGAACTGTTTCTTCTAAAATGTGTGTAATGTATTTAAACACACATATACATGTTATTAAGGAGTCCTGGTGGTGCAATGGTTAAGCACTTGGCTGCTAACTGAAAGGTGGCAGTTTGAACCCACCAGCCACTCTGTGGAGAAAGAGGTGGCAGTCCGTTTTTCATAAACATGACAGCCTTGGAAACCGTGGGGCAGTTCTACTCTGTTCCATCAGGTCGTTATGAGTCAGAATCGACTCAAAGGTAATGGGTAGAAATTGGGAGAAACCGAGAAAATTCCAGGAGTGATCATCTGTATCACCAACACGTGAGGGAGAATCCAAATCTAATGTTTCAGTAATATCTACCAAGTAATTGCATTCACATACATTATTTCTCAATAATCATTGCTCTATGCTATGTGACCTATCTTATAATTTCAACTATTTTTCTGGTTTTTCTTTTATATTCCCCCCCAAAATGAAAATTACTTAATTTGTATCATTGTTTTGATCTTGTCACTGAATTAAGAACACGACTCAATTTTTTTAATAATTTCTTACAGCAATTTGTCTTCTTTAATCTAAGTGCGTATAAAGCCATAGCCCTTTAAAAGTATTCCATAGATGAAAAAGTCTGGGGAATGTATATTCTTAATAAAAATCAGTAATTCCTATCATTACATGGCACATTCCCGAATGTGAACAGAATTAATTGAATCATGGAGTTTTCATGCAAGAACGAACTTAGTATAGTCTCCTCACTTTACTGAAGGATAAAAGTGAGGCCTTGAGGTTTTAGGTGAGCATTGCTATTAAAAAAAAAAAACTTTTTTTTTTTTTTTTTTTTTGAGGTTTTAGGTGAACATTGCTGTTAGGCCCCACTTAATAGGAAAAATGATATCTTCTAGTTTCCAATTCTGTGCTCTTCTCCCTGGTTATTCACTCTCGGATACCACAGACATTAAAACAAGAAAGAAAAGATTGTGACCACCAGGAAGAGCTGCCTAGTAGTAGTATTGTAGAAATGAAAGACTAGGTGAAATATGCTTGCTATTCAATCAAAGTATTTAAAACCTCACAAAACTCCATAAATAATCAGTTATGTAGAAGAGAAAGTAAGAACTATGAAATACACCCTAGAGCTGAACTGTGGATTCTAATAAACAATGGGATAATGAGGACCCAGGGTAGATTAGTGGCTCAGCCTGAGCACAAGCACATTAAGATTGAATTTTGAGAATGTTTTTCAAAATGAGTTAACACCCTGACTCTGCTATGAGGTTGTTTGGCTGTGGAAAACAGAACCACTTATACTGAATTAAGCCAAAAGGAATTCATTAAAAGGTTACAGGGACTATGTAATAGAATCCAAGCCTGGGCAGGCAGCTACACTTCCTGCAGGATTACAACCCAACTCTCTAGCTGTCAAAACTTTACTCTTCATCTCACATCACCTGTATCTCTCTGGATACCAGTTTCACTCTACTTCTTCCTTGAAAATTGGCCTTCCATTTTCAAGACACAGTAAAGAAAGAGTAGAATCATGTCTCAAATTCAAATTCCTCAGAGAAAGAACATGATCTGCCATCTTGGCAGATGGCTGGGCTCAAGCAATGTGGTTCAAGATGTCTGCTCCTCAACAGCAACTATGGAAGTAGACCCTCTGGGAAGAAGTCATGGGGAGATCACCTAAGAGAGCACTATGGGTACAGAATCTAACAACTGGCAAAGGAAGCATTTGAGTGTAAGATTGCTGGGGAGGAAGAAAATTGCTGGCCACAGGAAATGTAAAAATGTACTGAAAATAAACTCAGGGGGAGGGCAGGAAGACGGACCACACACCAGCCTCTTGGAAAAACAATGACCTGTTCCATTCCTTAGGTTGCAGCCTGGCAAGCTTTGTTTTAGGACTCAAAGATGAGACTGAGAAAAGCACCAAACCCATTGCCATAGTGAACCCATAGGACAGAGTGGAACTGCTCCATAGTGTTTCCAAGGAGTGGCTGGTGGATTCAAACTGCTGACCTTTTGGTTAGCAGCCGTAACTCCTAACCACTGGGCCAGCAGGGCTCCGAGAGAGTCCGGATGGTGTAATAACCAGACCTTGCTTACTCCCTTTACGCCCTGAAGTCTGTTCAAAACTCTTTCTCACCAACCTTCTGCCAAGTCTATTCCTCACCTTCCTGTGGATCGAGGACACAGATAATGGTGAAAAAGAACTATCTACGATGACTGCCATACAGACTCACATACTCTTAGAGATAATCTAACTAATCTTGGTGTCCTGAAACAATATGAACTTTTAAATTGGAGGGGTCTGGTTTGAACCCCTGTCTAACGCTTAGAAGCTGACCTTACTTAATCAGTTTATCTAACCTAACACATGATTTCTCATCAAGATAATAAAGGAAATTGAAGAGGTAAAATCAACAGATCTTGGCATGTAATTGTATGGCCAAGAGTTCAAACAGCCAAAGATGGCATGGGTTTTGGCAATAAAGGACTCTCACAATAGCTGGGAGTGAACAAGGAATCAAATCCTTCTCCTTTCTACTTTTTGGGCTTTCTATTTAACAGGAGACTGATTTTCAAGCTGTTTCTGTACTAACAAAAAGGAAACATATTGTTTTCATAAAACTTTGTAAAATATGCTGCATTCTCTGGCATGTTTGCCAATAATACCACGTACTTCAGACAGTTTATAGGCAACATGCTTCATGTTACTAGCAAAAAGACATTGCTAAAATAATTTTTTTATAACAGATTTATGAAGGTCATTCCTTAAAAGACTACTTTTAAATGTAAATACATTTGCTGAGGACTGTTAATAATTTGATACTTGCTTACACATTATTAAAAAAAAATCGTTACCGTCAAGTTGATTCCTACTCCTAGAGACCACATAACGCCATAAATTACAGCTTAGAACTGTTCTGTAAGGTTTTCTGAGCTGTAGTCTTTACAAAAGGAGCCCTGGTGGTACAGTGGTTAAGCACTTGGCTGCTAACCAAAAGGTCAGTGGTTTGAACCCACCAGCCTCTCTACAGGAAAAAGATGTAGCAGTTGGCTTCCATAAAGATTACAGCCTTGGAAACCCTGTGGGGCAGTTCTCCTCTGTCCTGCAGGGTCACTGTGAGTTAGAATTGACCTTCGTGGAAATATAACACCAGGGCTTTCTTGCATGGTTCTACTGGGTTGGTATGAACCACCAATGTTTCAGGTTAGTAGTCCAGTGCAAAAATATTTTCACCCACTACCAGCCTGGGTTTATGAGTCATTTTCAAGACAATTAGAGCAGTGGTTGTTAACACAGCTGCATACTGGAATCATCTGTTGTTGTTAGGTGCCCTCCAGTCGGTTCTGACTCATAATGACCCTACGTACAACAGAATGAAACACTGCCCACTCCTGTACCATCCTCATGATCGTTGTTAGGCTTGAGCCCTTTTGTTATAGTCACTGAGTTAATTCATCTCATTGAGGGTCTTCCTCTTTTTCACTGACCCTGTACTTTACCAGACATGATGTGCTTCTCCAGGGACTGGTCCTTTCTGATAACATGTCCAAAATACACAAGATGAAGTCTCACCATCCTCGCTTCTAAAGAACATTTTGGCAGTACTTCTTCCAACACAGGTTTGTTTGTTCTTCTGGTAGTCCGTGTTGTTGTCATCATTGTTAGGTGCCATCAAGTCAGCTCTGACTCATAGCGACCCTATGCACAACAGAACGAAACACCACATGGTCTCGTGCCATCCTTACAATCGTTGTCATGCTGGAGCCCATTATTGCAGTCACTGTGTCAATCCATCTTGTTGAGGGTTTTCCTCTTTCACTGACCCTCTACTTCGCTAAGCATGATGTCCTTCTCCAGGGACTGGACCTTCCTGATAACACGTTTAAAGTATGTGAGACATAGTCTCGCCATCCTTGTTTCTAGGGAGCGTTCTGGCTGTATTTCTTCTAAGACAGATTTGTTCCTTCTTTTGGCAGTCCGTGGTATTTTCAATATTCTTCACCAACACCATAATTCGAGTGCATCAATTCTTCTTAAATCTCCTTTATTCATCATCTAGTTTTCACATGCACACGAAGTGATCAAAAATACCATAGCTTGGATCAGGTGCACCTTAGTCCTCAAAGTGACTTCTTTGCTTTTTAACACTTGAAGGAGGTCTTTTGCAGCAGATTTGCCCAATGCAACACCTCCTTTGATTTCTTGACTGCTGCTTCCATGAGCACTGATTGTGGGTCCAAGTAAAATGAAATCCTTGCTAACATCAGTATTTTCTCCATTTATCATGATGTTGCTTATTGGTCCAGTTGTGAGGATTTTTGTTTTCTTTATGTTGAGGTGTAATCCAAACTGAAGGCTGTGGTCTTTGATCTTCATCAGGGAGTGGTTCAAGTCTTCTTTGCTTTCAGCAAGCAAGGTGTGTCATCTGCATTTCACAGGTTATTAATGAGCCTTTCTCCAACCCTGACGCCCCATTCTTCTTCATATAGCCCAACTTCTTGGATTATTTGCTCAGCATATAGATTGAATAAATATGGTGAAAGGATGCAACCCTGACACAAACCTTTCCTGATTTTGAACCATGCAGTATCCCCTTGTTCTGTTGGAACTACTGCCTCTTGCTCCATGTACAGGTTCCTCATGAACACAAGTGTTCTGAAATTCCCATTCTTCACATTGTTTTCCATAAATTGCTGTGATCCACACAGTTGAATGTCTTTGCATAGTCAATAAAACACAAGTAAACATCTTTCTGATATTCTCTGTGTTCAGCCAAGATCCATCTGACATCAGCAATGATATCCCTCATTCCACATCCTCTTCCAAACCCTGCTTGAACTTCTGGCAGCTTCCAGTTGATGTACTGCTGCAACCGCTTTTGAATGATCTTCAGCAAAAGTTTACTTGTGTGTAATATCGATGATATTGTTCAATAATTTATGCATTCTATTGTATCACTTTCAGAGCTTTAAAAAATGCAGGTGCCTGAGTCCCAACCCTAAGGGTTCTGGTGCAATTGGCCCGGGAGCAGCCTGGGCATTGACATTGTTTTTTAAAGCTCTGTAGGTGATTCCAATGTGAAGCCAGGTTGGAGAACCACCGAACAATACAAAAAGTGATTCATTATGTTAGAAATAACTGACAAGTTTTTCTTGCCATCCCATCAAAAAAATTATCACCTAAATTTGAATAATTTGTAAATACCCAGACCCAGTGCCATCGAGTTGAGTCCGACTCGTAGCAACCCTATAGGACAGAGTAGAACTGCCTCAAGGAGCGCCTGGCGGATTTGAACTGCTGACCCTTTTGTTAGCAGCTGTAGCAGTTAACCACTACATCACCAGGGTTTCAGTCAGTTGTGTCCTAATATTAAACAAGATATAAGAGAAGTTATATAAAGAAGGAGGATTAGGCAGCCAAGCAGTCAGAATTTGAGAAACAAATGAATAATAAAGAAATATGTGAAGGATGTCCACTTCTGAAATATTTTGCTTATTCTTTCCTCCCAGCTCAGCAACAACCTCTAGAATAGTAAGAGCAATGAAAGGTTCCCTCTGCTCCTGCCTAGCTGCTCTGCCAACACTGGGTTGCTTGCTGGGTGATCCCTGAGGTAGATCCCAAGTTCCTCCTCTCAGCTTCCCAGTGGCAGCTGCCCTTCCCAGCATGTAGAGACCAAGGCGAGGCTTTTGTACACATCGAAACTCAGAGAAACTGAGGAAGGAAAGTGGGCTCTTTGAGCTTGCTTCCCCATCTTTGGAGGAATGCAGAACGACCTGCTTACTCCCAAATCTCTTCTCTGTCCTGTCACACACCGACTAAAGTGCCAATTAACTCTATGGCTTAAGGTATTGCCAACAGAAATCCCATACATGCCTGTTTCCTGGAAAGAGTAAAGTATTTCTTCTCATTGCCCCTCACTGCCAAGAGAATGCCCTCACCCTTTCCCTAGCAGGCAGGGCTGTGAGGGACTAGGACAAGGGATGAAGCTGCAGTGGGATTCCAGGGGGAAGAGGTAGAAGGCACTGCAGGGAGGTGACCTCTGGCCATTCTGAACTGTTCACCACTATTCCATTTACAAGCTTTATTCTAGCTTGCCTTGACCTTCGATCATTTTATACCTTCTCCCTGGAAGGTCCCCTTCCCCAGCCTTCACAACTGTAATTCTATTCATTTCTAAGAGCCCAGTTCAAATACTCCTTTGCTCATTTCACCATGCCAACTTAAATCAATGTTCCTTTCATCTCTCGGCTTTGGAATTGAATATCTTTGCACTTATCACTCTCCCATACTAGGTTCTGAGCACCCCAAGAGATAGAATTTTGCCTTTATCCACATGTATACACCACATAGCACCAATTTTCACTCATTCCACATAGCAGACACTGAATAAACCAGATAAATGAATTAGCTGGGTCAAATTAAATAGCATTACAGACTTCATACACAGCTAGAATTCTTTCAGTCATAAAATAACTAATAAGCTTGGGCACGAAAGTGGTAAAAGGCTCAAGAGCCCCCTTGGGAATAGACATCTAGAGGCATTTAATTACCCCACATAAATAATGGGCTTTTTTTTTTTTATCTGAAGCAAACATGAATATTCTCAGCTAGCTTTACCTTATGGGATTACAGTTGTTCTATCACGACTCTTTAATAGTAGCATATGTTCTTCCCGGAAACATTATTTAAACAAGCATGGTTTATGCAAGTCCCTGTTGTCACTCCTTGTAATTGTACCACGGAAATCACTATAATTCTTGGCTTCAAGAAGTTAATATATTTTCTGTCTGGGTGACAAGAGGGTCATCACTTATCTCTGAGCCCAGCATGTAGCAAACTCCAGAATGAGTTCTCCACCTCCAAGGACTGGCAAGCGGTATGTTTATTTATGAGGCCTTGTTACAAACTACCCTTCCTTCCTGATTGCTGGGCGAGCTGTGGGGAAGAGGCTTTAATTACCAAAGTCCTCACCAGTTCTAATTTATCTGAGGGTCATCTTAACATTGCTTCCTCTGCATTCCATGGGGTTTTAGCCTGTTTTGCTTCTACTTCAACAACGTTGTATGACCCAAATAAACCTTGTTCAATCTGGAAGTTTCACGAAATTTAGAGAGGTATATGGAGAGTTGTCAGTTTCCAGAAATCCTTTGAGCTTTTCCTATTCTCCAAAGCACCTAACAGAGATTTTCGTATTGTTACCGGAATAGGGTTCTTGCCTCTCACTGGTTAAGAATGAGCACGTAAGTTGTGCAGCTTTCCACACGAGCAAAGCTTTATCGAAGAGGCTTGCAAGCGGAGATGAGGAGGGCCTAGAGCAACACATACCCTCGTCTCACAGGACAAAAGATGGGCCCAAGTTTTTAAAAGTTCTTGGGTGGGAAAAGATTCACCTTTATTCATAGACACAGGCGGGGATATGTTAACTAAGGTGCGTGCGCGGCAGCTTTCCAAGATGGCTCCTGCCCCAGAGGCCTCTGGGATTCGTAGCAGGACTTATTATGGGGTGTTGTGCCTGTGCAGTCTCTCGCTCCCCAGGTTCAATTCCTCAGCTGGGGCTGTAAGCCCTCACTGCCCCTGATGGAAGGTCACACAGCGGTCACGGGTGGATGTCCTGTGCATGTCCCTGGGCCTCGTTTTCTCCAGCTGCTTCTGAAAGGCAACTTTAAAGAAGTTTGCGGGCTAGTTTCTGACACCCTGAGCCATTGTTCTGGGGAATGGTTTTGTTTCTGCACTCTGGCCCATTTCTTGTGACTTTGTTTGCAGATTTGGGGGCCCCTCTGTTCTCTGTCTTACTAAGTCTCTAAGTTCTGCACTCAACCCCCTATTCCCTGATAGTATAGTCTATTTCTCTTTTACTTGCTTCTCTTCTAACCACACCTGTCTCTGCTGTTTCTCAAACAGGTACCGTCCGATCTTAGGGCCTTTGCTCCCTGTCTTAATATCACCAATACTCAGTATACCTGGTGAAAGAACAAATGAATGCGCAAATGGTTTTTACAGTTTTCCAGCAGAACTAATTGAGATCAGAATTTGAGATATTTGGTCAGAAAAAACGACAGTCAGGGGACTTTTAGCTGAAACATCTCAATTTAAATCTATTTAAATATCTTATAAATAAGATGTTCCCACTTGTCTTTTCTTATTAGATATCTTTTGATACATATATCCTATCTTTCAACAGATTACAGACTATGGAGGAATCATGTTTCTTGCTCAGCACAGAAACTCATACGGTGTGCGGTGATTTGATCTACCTCAGCAGCATGCAGTGTTTCTCCCTTGGACTTTTATGCCCTTCCATGCCTATAAAACCTGTTGTTGTCAGGTGGATTTCAACTCACAGCAACCTTATAGGACAGAGTAGAACTGCCCCATAGAGTTTCCAAGGAACACCTGGTGGATTTGAACTGCCGACCTTTTGGTTACAGCCATAGCTCTTAACCACTAGGCTGCCAGGGTTTCCCCCCATGCCTACAGTAACCTCCAATGTAGAGTCTGCTAAATGGGATTATAGTGTCCAAGATCAGACAGAGCCATTTGCATGAACAAAAAGCCAGGGTCAGCACCTTGTGAAAATTGCAAAATGGTAATGAATGTCCTCATCGATACTTTTCTTCATTCATTTCCCCTTCTCTACCAGATACTCACTGATCCTCCACTCCAGGAGAGAATCTGATTCACTCATTAACACAAATACATTACATACTTAATATTATCTCTCATGTGGATTTTAAAAGAGGTCCTAAGGAAAACATAATGCTCAACTCAAAAAAGGAGGCTACTGATAGCATTATAAGCTCAGAGACTAATTTTAGTTGTAATGATGATAGTGATGACTAAGTGATGATAGTGAAGTTGGGCTGATCCTAGAAGAACTGGTCACTCTGCCTCCCTTTTTCTCTCAGCATTAAATGCTAACAAAAGGATCACACAGCCTTTTTGTGTTCAGATCCTCTATATTTTGCCCCGATGCCTACCTCGTAGAGGCGGCTCATGAAGCGTAGGACCTTTATGCACAAGGGTGATGACTCATGTAGCCTGATCATCTGTCTACTCCTTGATATACAGCACCATCAGCCAGTTTGTCTTGGCATTTTCTACATTTTAGCCTCAGTGACACCAATGGTTTGTGCTCAGCTGATAACCTAAAGGTCAGTAGCTCGAACCCACCTATAGAAGAAAATGGCTGGCTATTTGCTTCTCTTAAGTTTAGAAAATCCTATGGAGCAGCCAAGAAAACCCTATGCAGCAGTTCTACTATGTAACATATGGGGCCACTATGAGTTTGAATCCACTCAATGGCAATTAACAATGACAGCTTCACCTGGGCTCTGGAACATTCCCTCCATTCTTTGGTTTTGCTGTCATGATGCTGCCTCTGTGAGAATGGCCCCCATTCTCCTAAGCTTAGCTTCTTCTGCTCTGTTGCCAACAACCCCTGTCCAGGCTTATGGAGGGAATAAAGCTTTCCCTTTGTCCGAGGAGTCAGTCCTGGTTTCTCCCTCCACTTGCTAGTAGGGCCTGAGGTATGCCCCCTTAAGACTGGAGGCTCTACAAGCATTGTACCATTGCCAGCTACTTCCTCAGCTATAGCTGCCACTGTTCACTGTTGCTACTTGCTCGTGGCCACCTTCATGTGGCCAGAAAACATGTCAACTCATCCCACGCTTTACAGGCCAAATAGTAGAT
Organism: Loxodonta africana; assembly: GCF_030014295.1. Lineage (NCBI taxonomy): Eukaryota > Metazoa > Chordata > Mammalia > Proboscidea > Elephantidae > Loxodonta > Loxodonta africana. Next base: position 64,290,347 of record NC_087343.1, read on the forward strand.
TCTCCTGGCACCAATAAAAGAAAAAAGTCCCTTGCTCCATATACACTGTCCTCCCTTCAAATATTATGTGGAGTGAAATAAGTCAAAAGGACAAATGTTGTATGATCTCACTTATATGAACCATCTAGAATAGGAGTAGGTGAGAGGCAGGGGGAAAAGGGGACTCATTACTTAGGGGACACTGAGTTTCTGTTCATTGTGATGGGAAAATCTGGGAAGAGATAAGTATGATGACTGAACAACAGGATGAGCAGTGACATTAATTAATGTCACCAAATCGTACACTGAAAATTATTGAAATGGCAAATGTCTTATTACCTATATATTTACCACAAGAATATATATATATTTTTAAAGGTGCTTTTTTCTTGCCCGATGATTAGGGACTTTCCAGGGTGATTGGAAGTGAAAATATGCGTTCTATTCATGAAACCCCACTCCATCTACCTGTGGGATTATCACCACTGCCCCTCCCCCTTTTACAAAGTAGTCCATCACTGGAATATTTCTCCAAATCTAGCTTATTTAATTTTTTCTACAATCAAATTGCTACAGAACAGTGGTTTTCAAATGTCTCTTTTTACTACAAGCCACAGTAAAAATATATTTTTTCTATCTAATGTAGTTACAGCTAAAAAAAGCAAAAGCAAAAAGCTCATGAAACAATACTTACCTTACTGACTACACTTTGAAATTTTCTATTCTACTTCATTTTAAAATATTCTTGAGTCAACTGATTGATTTCACATTTTACTAAGGGGTCGCTAAACCAAGCCCCAAACCCATTGCCATTGCATCAATTCTGACTAGTAGCGAACCTAGAGGATGGAATAGAACTGCCCCATAGTGTTTCCAAGGTTGTAAATCTTTATGAAAGCAGACTGCCATATTTTTCACTGGCAGAGCAGCTAGTGGGTTCAAAGTGCCAACCTTTTGGTTAGCAGCCGAGCGCTTAACCACTGTACCACCAGGGCTCCATGGGCCCCTACAGAGATTTAAAACAGTGCTTTTGGAAAAAAAATTTACCCTTGGCAGTCCAAGAACTAAATCAATCAGGTTCATGATAAAGAAGAAACCACAACGATAACAAGCAATGTCTTTTTTAAAAAAGTTACATTAGTACCTCCCAGTGACTTTACTGGCAAAGAATGAATTCTCTGTTGAATTGATTATGCTTGGAGGAAGTACAAGAAAGATTTCCCCAGGACACAGTTGAAAGCTGGTGCCTTTTAAAAGGAAACAAATCACTTAAAAGAACACTTATCTGTGTCTGTCAGGAGGTTGGTTCTTGCAGTGTCAATTCACATGGTTACCAAGTACTGGCTGTGAATGGGCCACACTCCCACTATTTACCAACAGGAATAAAGAAGCAGTGACTTTGACATTCTTATCGCCAACTCTAATTTCCCAGTATTAACAGGGAAGGTCATCGTCTTACAAACGCACCATTTTCTTCATTGTGACCAGTCAAAATAATGTGCGCTAGTTTCCATTAAGGTCCCTGGGTGGCACAAGTTGTTTGCAATCAGTTGCTAACCTAAAGGTTGGTGGTTTGAATGCACCCAGTGGTTCTGTGAAAGAAATGACCTGCTTCTGTAAAGATTACAGCCAAGAAAACCCTATGGAGTAGTTTTGTTCTGTAACACATGGGTCTCCATGAGTTGGAATCAACTGGATGGCAACAGGTTAGTTATCTATTGCTGTGTAACAAATTATCCCCAAATTTGGCAGCTTAAAACAACAAATGTCTATTAAAGTGTGCAGTTTCTGAGGGTCAGGAATTCAGGGACAGCTCAAATGGGTGGTTCTAGTTCAGGATCTCACAAGACGTTGCAGTCAAGCTGTCAGCCAGTCACCTCAAGGCTGGACTGGGGCTACAGAATCTTGCTCTAAAGTCACTCATGTGGTCGTTCATAGGCCTCCATTCCTTGCTCCCTGTCGGCTGTAGCCCTCCATACCTCACCACACATGCTTCTTCATAGGCTGCCCAAGGGACATCACAAGTTGGCAGCTGGCTTGCCTAAGAGCAAGTGATCAGAGAGAGTACTCAAGATGGAAGCCGCAATCTTTTATAACTTAATCTCAGGTTGTAGACTTCTGCCATGGTCTATTGGTCACAAAGACAATACAAGAGGAGGTGTCACAAAATGTGACTACTAGGAGGTAGGAGTGACCAGGGGCTACCTTGGAGGCTGGCTACCAGAAAATGTTTCTTTAGATGCTCATTTTCTATGATGTATCCAAAGAATCTTATATTCAAGTGGATAGTTTACTGCCCGCACCCCCCACAAGCAGCAGTTCCTAACTTTTGCGGGGGAGGAGTGGGACAAGGCATAGATTCCCCTCTAAAAGATCTCTAATGAAACCTGTGGATGTACTCCCCAGAAGAATGAATAAGGGAGCTGTTACAATTTTGTACACTATTTCTCAGAGTTACAAGGAATACCTAAAGCCTTTCCAACAACCTCGGGTTCAGAAATAGTGCCATTAACAGTTACCTTCCTCCTGAAGTCACTAAGCCAAAGGGTATGGCTGTTGTGGAAATCTATAGAGGAATGGACATATAGGTACCTATAGACTTATGTAATCAAACCCTAGTGGACATTTTCATTTAGCCAGAAAGTTAAAGGACTTTGAGTAGAGCATTGCCCTCTTCAGAGCCAGGTACTAAAATACTCCTGGAAAATCCAAATTCTTATTTGTGTTACAGTCCTTGAGAGAAAAAGAAGTCCTGGAGTGCTGATTCTTTGAGGGCAAGTTAAAGAGGGATGGAATAATTTTGCTATGGAGAGCCTCTATACATAAAAACGTAGTGTTTCACCATGAGTATCTGCCAGTACCTGATAGTTGTCTGTGTTAAGACCGTGGTCAATAAAGTTGACCCTCTCTTGATTTTTGTTGTAATTCCTGATCTTCTTTTCTTTTCCAAGTTTATATTTTGAAACCTAGACTTTGAACCATGGCCACTCACCTTCAACCTAGCAGCTACTTTTATTGCTCTATAATCTTCCCATTCTATCAAATGTTATTTTCAAGCCTGTTTCTTAAATATTACCTTCCTCTTTCAACTGGGTATTTAGTAGATTCTTTATTTTCTGGGTATGTAGTAGATTTTTATTTTCAGGAATCAGTCCCTAGAGAAGGACATCATGCTTGGTAAAGTAGAGGGTCGGTGAAAAAGAGGAAGACTCACAACAAGGTAAATTGACACAGTGTTTGCAACAATGGGCTCAAGCATAACAATGATCATGAGGATGGTGCAGGACCAGGCAGCATTTCATTCTGTGGTACATAGGGTCGCCGTGAGTCACAATCGACTCTTTGGCACCTAAAAACAACACTTTTCTGATAGTGCAAATGGTTAACGTGCTCAGCTGCTAATCCAAAAGTTAGTAGTTCAGGTCTACCCAGAGGTGCCTTGGAAGAAAGATTTGGAGACCTACTTCTGCAAAATCGTTGAAACCAAATCAGCCACTGAAAATCCTATGGAGCACAGTTCCGCTCTGACACACATGGGGTCGCCATCAGTCAGAACTGCCTAGACAGCAGCTTTTTTAAAAAGAATTTTGGTATCATTCAATAGGAGATTTTGGACACAGTGAAAACTTATAACAGTCTGGGTTACCTGCCCTTCCAGTGCATTTCCAAGCACTCTCTGTATATCCTATCATAGTGCATAGGATAGGATACATACAGGTGATACTCTGCTATGTTAATTTCTCAGTTAGTATCCCACCATTACCTATGAGCTGCATCAGGTTAGGACTGTTTGTATCTTTATCTCCAACACCCAGCTCAATGTTTGGTATGGGAAGCCACATAATATTTATTGAGTTAATTAAATAATATACAAAATGATTCTTATAACATAGTCCTATATGGAAGGTAAACATTATTCTGAATCTTACAGGGATGGAATAAAATGGAAAGATCTCCGGACTGAGTTGGAGAGCCTGCTTTGGTTCTTCTTGGCTCTGTGAACTAGACTCAGTTTCTAAGTCTGTTTCCTCATCTGCAAAATGGCTTAATACGTGACATGGCCACTTTATAGGTATTTTTCAGAGTCCAACAAGACAGTTAATGTAGACAATAATTTGTAAATAATAAAATTACTCAAGTTTGCCATGTATTATTATTATTAAATGACACTATAGTTGGCAGAGATACTATGTAACAAGATAAACTGATGATAGTTTTTAAGTGTCTCTTAGAGATAAATCTATGCTCTCTGCTCTGAGGGTGTCAGAAGGAATAGCTCCAAGAGGTAAATAAACAGCTATTTCCATTCTGAAGGCTGAATTCTGTGCTTTCCATCTTTACAAAACCAGTTATTGATCTTGACAAGTGCAGAAGGTGCTTTGCAGAAAATAGATATAACAAGGTCCCTGAGTACTAGGTTTGCATTTAAACACAGGTAGAAGACTGAATTTCAATAATAAAACTCACTCCCCTCCTTCACGGTATGGCCCAAAACCCCGATCTTTTTCAACTATAACCCTGAAGGTTAGGAAATCTCTGAATACACAATAAAAGACACCCAGCCAACCTAGTAAGTGGAGCCCTGGTGGTGCAACGGCTTAGCACTCAGCTGCTAACATAAAGACTTGAGGTTCAAACCCACCCAGTGGCATTGCAGAAAAAAGACCTGGTGATCTGCTCCTGTAAAGATCACATCCTAGAAAACCCTGTTGGTTAGTTCTGCTCTGTCACATGGGGTTACTATAAGTCAAAAATTGACTCAATGATACCTAACAAGAACAACATACATGTAGGTAAAATATATATATAACCCACTGCCATCGAGTCGATTCCGACTCATAGCTACCCTATAGGGCAGAGTGGAACTGCCCCATAGAGCTTCCAAGGAGCGCCTAGCGGATTCGACCTGCTGACCTTTTGGTTACCAGGGTTTCCACATCTGCCATCACAAATGGGATCATAGAAGTGGCTCGTTTAGGCACTTTGTGGGATGTAGTACATTGACAGAGATTTATGTTTCTAGCCTTAAAACAATTTTAAAAAATCATTTTTAATCTTTTAAAATGTGGAGAAAATTGTCAACATTTTACTAGCAGATGATACAAAATGAAATGGTTATTGGATAACTGTGTTGCCTTTATTCCCTCTAACAAAGTACAAAGATCTTGTCCCAGCTCCCATCTCAATGTGGCTGAGAAGGCTCAGCAAATAATTAAACATACAGAGAAAAAAAAAAAATTGTTTTTCAAAATCTCTCTCTTGGAAGCAACATTTCTCCCTTTGCTCCCATGTTATATGAAAACATTTCTACTGTTGTGCATTTCAAAGCACTGTAAACATTTTAGAGGCCCACTGAGAAGCATCTGAGGGCTTTAAACTTAATGTTCCCCATAGGATCACGAGATCACCTCAGGGGACATTCTGAGGTTGCATTTATATGTGTGCATCGCGTGGTAAATTCAGTATCATGATATGCTGAACTGATTGAAAAGAATGGTAAAAATTATTTCAGCTTTTATTGAAGAAAAACATAAATGTAGAAAAGTTCACAAATCTTAAGTATATAGCTCAAGGAATTTTCACAAAGAATATACCAGCACCCAGATAAAACAAATAGAGTACCGGCACCACAGAAGTCCCCTTCATCTCCCCTTCTGGTCACTACCCATGCCCTACCAAGGGTCATTGCTCTCCTGATTTCTAAGACCAAAACAATAGCTTTGCCTGTTTTGACATTTTATGTAAAGGAATCATATACTATGCATTCTTTTGTGTCTGGCAACTATGTCTGAGAAATTGGTCATATTTTTAATAGAGTTTTATTTTATCCATTTTCATGCTGTATAGTATTCCATTATCTATTCTTTTGTCAATGGCCAATGAGTACTTCCCAACTTTTGGCTGTTAGACGTAATGCTGCTATGAACATTCTTGTGCATGTCTTTTGATGAATATTTGCCTGCAGCTCTGTTTGATATACACCCAGGAGTAGAACTGCTAGATCGTAGGCTGTGCATATGTTCAGCGTTGGTAGATACTGCCAAAGAGTTTTTAAGACTACATCCTCACAGGCAGTGATTGAAAGTTCCAGTTGCTCCACATCCTTGCCAACACTATGTATTCTCTGTCTTTCTTATTTTAACAATTCTTTGGGTATGTAGTGGTATTGGATTGTGATTTTGTTTTTCTCTGATAATTAGGTTAAGCCCTTTTTCAAAGGTTTTTTTAATATTTGGATATCCTCATTTTTTAAGTGCCCCTTCAAGTCTCTTGCTCATTTTTCCCATTGGGATGTCTATCTTGTTCTTATTTATTTGTAGTAGCTCTTTATATATTCTGGATTCTAGTCTGGACTGAATTTTTTATTCTTAAATCACTTATATGAGATGCTATGGCCCTTTTCATGAATTGATTAAACACAAGAAATGAAGCTTTTGAAATTTACTTGACAAATATTTATCAGGTTGAGCGCTAACCAAAAAGTCATTGGTGAAACTCACCAGCAGCTTCCACCATAAAAGACCTGGTGATCTGCTCTTGTAAAGATACACTCTATGAAGCCCTATGGGACGCTTCTACTCTGTCCTATAGAGTTGCTATGAGTTGGAATCAACTTAGCAGCATACAGCAACAACTATGGGCCAGATCCCACTCCAGACTGCATGAAAAATGACTCATAACACCTAGACCCTTGCCTCAACAAAGTATAGGATAATAGGTTATAACTGCAGAGGTTCAAGTAGAATGGATTTTCTTATCACATCTTTCCTCCATTTCAACAGTCAAGCTCAAGCAATTCCAGAGATCTTCTACTTGTAAAGGTCTGAAAACCAGCAAAAGAATTAGGACATGTTCTTGGGCCAAATCCAATAGTGCATACAGCTTTGAATTAAATGAGCCAAATTATAGGAAAGCCCTGTTATTAAATGGTGTGCTTTTTTTTTTTTTTTTTGGCCTGCTGCCCTAGTATGCTGGCTGCGTTTCACAGACTCTGGTTACTGACACAGATCATGAGAGAATGAGGAGCTTGTATGGTCAAGCTAGGCAATTTAGGTACCAGAGGTGACTGGGGCAGAGGCAGAGCAGAAATGTGTCTAACAATCCAAGAACCAAGGGTAGTCTTTAAAGCTACTATAAAGAAGTCAGAATGAGCTTTCTGTCTGAACTGGGCTTGCCCTGACAAGACAGAACCATAGTAACTGTTTCTACTACAGCTGTCTGGGAGGGCCTGCTGCCCTCTAAGCCAGGGTGGCTCAGGGCTCTCTGCCTGGTCTCTTTAACAAATTTAAATATCCTTAACTAATCTCTGCCCAAGCTCATTCAACGATCGTTATTCCTAAAGAAGGAGCATATATATTCCTGTTTATTAAATCAAAGTCACTCAAATCTTTTCATTGCCCAAAGTCCAAGATTGAAAGCATCTTTGCTGGCTGAAAGGATGTGCTAATATTCCGTAGAAAGTTTAGATCTTTCTAGCCCTATAGTGAGCACTACAATGCATTCAATGTATTCTAAGGGAAGTGAATGTTGAAAATTTCTCCTCCAGAAGTCCAAGTAATATGCTTAAATTTAATTTAATGTAGAAATCTTTAAGTTACATGTATATGCCTAGTTAATAAAAGTAATACTAGGCGACATTAATTTACTCATATAAAACTATAACTTTACAATATAAAGCATAGTCAGGTCTAGATTGTTATTGTTAGGTGTTGTCCAATCAGTTGCAACTCATACGGACCCTATGTACAACAGGCCATCCTCACAGTCGTGGCTATGTTTGAGCCCACTGTTGTAACCACTGTGTCAATTCATCTTGTCCAGGGTCTCCTCCTCTTTTTCACCGTCCCTCTATATTAGCAAGCATGATGTCATTCCCCAGGGACTGGTCCCTCCTGACAACATGTCCAAAGTACAGAGATGAAGTCTTGCCATCCTTACTTTTAAGGAACATTCTGGATGTACTTTTTCCATGACAGATTTGCTCGTTCTTCTGGCAGTCCATGGTATGTTTAATATTCTTTGCCAACACCATAATTCAAAGGCATCAATTCTTTTTTGACCTCCCTTATTCATTATCCAGCTTTCTCGTGCATATGAGGCAATTGAAAATACATTGCTTGGGTCAGGCTCACCTTAGTTCTGAAAGTAACATCTTTGCTTTTTAACACTTTAAAGAGGTCTTTTCAGCAGATTTGCCCAATGCAATATGTCATTTGATTTCTTGACTGCTGCTTCTACGGGCGTTGATTATGGATCCAAGTAAAATTAAACCCTTGACAACTTCAAACTTTTCTCCATTTATCATGATGCTGCTTATTGGTCCAGCTGTGAAGATTTTTGCTTTCTTTATGTTGAGGTGCAAACTATACTGAAGGCTGTGGTCTTTTTCTTCATCAGCAAGTAGGTCATGTCCTCTTGGCTTTCAGCAACCAAGGTTGTGTCATCTGCATATCCCAAGTTGTTAATGAGTCTTCCTCCAATCCTGATGCCATGTTCTTCATCATATAGTCCAGCTTCTCAGATTATTTGCTTAGCATACATATCACCACCAGTCTAATACAAAATCATTCAAATTTTTTATTTATTTTTTCTGCTTACAAAAGTTTCATTCTGGAAAACTTAGAAAATAAAGAAAAGCGTATAGAAGTATAAAAGAAAATTAACCATAAACCTACCTTCCCTAGCTCCTATTTTTATTTTGACATAATTTCTATCTACTTTCTCCATGTATGCTTTTAAAATATCATATATTCAAAGTTTTCATTTATACTCATTAAATTTAAATTCAAGGCATCAGAATTATTTCATATTTAAGATACTCTCCATAAATCTAATAGCTAATGTTTAGGTAATAGATGGGTGCATCATAATTTAATTATCCCCTTCAGGCCTTTAGGATTATTTTAATTTCTTTCACTATAATAAATAGTGCTGAAGTAAAGATTTTGTGCAACAAAAGCTGTTTTTTAATTCTGCATTTTTCTTTCAGACTATACTCCTAGAATTAAAATATAGTATAGAAACATTTTGAGAGACACATATTTCCAAAATTCTTTCCAGCAAGGTGTTTTTCAATTTTGTATGAATGTTTGTTTTACTTCACCCTCACAAGCACTGGGTATAACTTTGGGTGTGTGTGTGTTACATGTTACAGATAGATGAAAATGCTCATTGTTTTTACTTGCATTTTGTTGGTTTCTAGTAAAGGAGAATATCTTTCAATGATTTATTAGCCCACAAATTTTCTATTTCATTCATACACTCATTTGTTCAACAAATTGGCATCTACCAAGTGCCAGGTGGTGAAGAATCATCAGAGAATAAAGCTGACAAACCTCCTGCCCTAATGAAGCTGTTGGAGTTAAACAGTCTATAAACAAACTACCATTAAATGAGTGAGGTAGTGATTACTGCTACGAAGAGAAATAAAAAAGGGAAAGAGTTAGAGAACGACTCTTAAACCCATTACCATCAAGTTGATTCTGACTCATGGCGGCCTGATGTGTTACAGAATAGAACTTCTCCATAGCATTTTCTTGGCTGTAATTTTTATGGATACAGTTTGCCAGCCCTTTCTTCCATGGAGCTGCTGGGTAGATTCAAACATCAACCTTTAGGCTAGCAGCCAATGGCAAACTGCTTGCACCACTCATGCTGCAAGGTGGTTAAGGGAGACCTCTCTCAAATGAAATAACAAAAAGAATTATTTGTGAATTTCTGGCCATACTCTCTGCCACTTCATCTATAGGAGCCTTCACTCTTAAATTTTAATTTAAAAAAAAATCAACATCGACAGTACTCGACATGAACAAAACCAGTCTAACTTCTTAAAAGTCATAGGTTTTATTTCCTTTGTTCTCAGAGAGCATAACGATCTCAACTGCTCGTCTCCAAACATGTATCATTGCTCCCAACACAGTTAGCTTTTTCATTAAATGATAATATGGTATAATTCAAATTCAAAGCCAAAATTTACCCACCATTTTTTAATTTTTGCCACTAGTATTAATAATATGCTTGTGCTAGTATACCCAGTTTTTTGGTTTTTTTTAGTATACCCAGACACCCTTAGCAAGTCTGCTTTGCTAGTTATTCACACAGCATGTCTGTGAGACAGTTAACCAGTCTTGATGGCTTAGTCTTGACCACCAACAGTTTTTCTCAAAAGATATATATAAAATAAATCAAAGCCTATGATTTGGGAACCCTATTTTTTTTTTGAGGCGATAATTAATAGTACCAAACTTATAAGGTCATTGTGAGGATCACATCAGTTAATTACATGTTTAGCATGATGCCTAGTACATATTAAGTGCTCAGAAAATAATTCAGTATGATAATTATTAACTTCATTAGCACCATAGCCTAAATTTGATTCTCATCTTTCTCCTGCATTGAACTCTTGGACATCAAGGAATGAGATGTCAGGAGAATGTGATTGTGGTACTGGCTGCCACATAAAATTATGACAGTGCACAAATACAGCCTTATCTCAGGTTTCTTTGCCAGAATCAGCATCATTTGAAATGTTAGGAATTTCCATCAAATTTAGTCATGCCTCCATTTTGTAGCCCTGTTAAGAGCTCATTCAAATTTGCCGGGAATCTGGAGCTGATCAAAGCTAGCATTCTGTGGGTTGTAAGGTTTTTAACTACTTAACACTAAAATACTATCAAAAAGTATTAACGTATTAGAAAAAAATAGAAGAACATGGTTTAGCTGGACCAGAATAGGAGAAAATACACACCATTCATTCATTTAAGTATTTGTGGAGTTGCTTCTTCTCATTAATCCTTCATTTCCAAACTAGAAAACTTCATTGTTTTATTTCATGATAAATACCTTTAATCTAATATGTATATCTCAAAATCTACGGTTTTCCCAGTCTCTTCACTATTATGGCCCTCTGGACTCTTATTTTTAAGGAGATCCAACACGATAATCAGCAGTACTTCTCCTCTCACCTATCCCTAGTATTCTTGTCTTCCTCTCCACATCTCCTTTTCTTTGTCCTCTGTGGACATTGACAAATGAAAGTTAGAATCACTGTCCTTTAAAAGGCTGATTTAAAATTTCCCCAAGTCATTCTTTAAGTTCTATGGAAACATCTTAAATCTATGAGTGGGTCAATAAACACACTTCAAGCCAAGCCCAGGTAACATTAGCAATCAAAATTTATCATTATGTGCTTGGCACAAAGCATTTTCTTAATGAATTATCCATTAATACATCAGGTAAATTAATTGGCATGGACTTTTTTAAAACAAAGTGGAAGAAGAGGGAAATGGTTAAATACCCTGGATGTAAAAGCAGGTCAATAAGCATTGAGAAGAGGGATGCAGTAACTGTCATGGTTTCTTTCCATTTTCTGTGCTTCCATAGGCCTGTTAGTTTGTTCTCCCAACCTAATGCACTTTAATTACTCTTCTTGGAAAGTATAGTATATAAGTTGATTTCAGAATCCATTTTGAATTTTGAATCCTAATTACGAATTTTGTGTTAATGTCCAAATCTGCAATATTAAATTACCTTCATCAGTCATGTGCCCAATTTCCTCACTCCAAGACTACAAAATTAAAAAAGAAATTAAGAATTTTCTTATTGCAAGTGTTAGGACTCCACAAAAACAGTGCATTTTTTACCATTAATTTCAAACAGAAGAGGAAGCTGTTGAGTATGTATTACTTCACTTGAAAATGCTATTTTCCTACTCTTCAACTGCCCCACCTCATGGCAAGAGGCATGAATAGCAGCCATTCTTTTGATTCTCTAGTTGAAAAAAAACCAACAACTAATTTTTCATATCTGTGCAAACTTGTATTACTATGTATGAAACAGGAATTTTCCTATCCTCTCCCCTTCAAATCCTATGGTCTACTCCAAGTCAATGAATAACAGACAGCCCAAGACAAAGTAATCATGTGTAAGCCACAGAGCTCACAACCCAACTCTAGCTTGTGGAAAGAACATGGGTTAGAATTGGGCACTGCCATGTGTGAGCAGCAGGAATTCAGGGACTATTAAATAGTTCTTCTTCTTTTTAATTTATCTGTAGTGATAACCTTCATCACTAGAAATGAAGAGTTGAGTTGCGGTTTACATGACATAGCAGATGAAAGTACTTAGTACATTCTCATTCTATTTAGCATTAGAGAGGACCACATGAGTCATCCACCATCCACTACTCCAATTTTACAGTGGAAGAAACTTAGGCCTAATTATGTCAAATAACTTTCTAGAAATCACATACATCTTTGCTTCCAGAATCTATGTCCTCAAGACAGAGGCTTGGTCTCCATACTACCACATCTACCACCACTGGATAGCTGCACGTATCACCATTTTCATTTAAGTAAACCCTTCAGTCTTCTACTTTTCACAAGTAAAATGTTATATCATGCCTGTTAGTAGGTTAGGGGAAACAAAAGCAAGGGGGAACATTTATTTTAAGTTAAAACCTTCAGTTAGGACATAAGAAATTAGACTATATATCTAACAAAATGCAGTACAGCAAAAGAAACTTTAGAAAAATAGATTTACTCAGCATGACTTATATATGGAAGATTAGCATAGTGAGTAAAATTGATAATTGATATTGACACCGGGATTTGGTGTCAATAATTAAAATTAACTGTGGTATTTTGAAAGGTTTTCCATTATTCCTCCACATCAACTAGGAGTTGACCTCTTTGTGTCCCAACAGCTGAGTTTGACTCTGATCAGATTCCATTATATTTTTAAGAACGTATTTAAAACCTTTTCTTGGGAGGTGGTAGGATATTTGCTTTGTTGTTATATCACCTATTCTAGCACAACTTTGGGTTGTCCTGGGTGTTTGTGTGTTTCTTTTATTCTTACTAGTAATATCCGAGCTACAGAACACTTGTTCCAAATTTGTCTCTCAAATACATGGTAAAGATTTATGATTCTAAAAAAGCAATGTTAGTCAAAATATGGTTCTCTGTCTGTATACTTCAGATTCACCTGGAGAGCTCATAGAAACCTGGAGATTCCTGGACCCCAGCCCAGATCTATTGAATCAAACTCTCCTGGGGTGAAACTCAAGAATATGCATTTTAGGCAATCATTCCTGAGGATCTAAATTACATTAAATTGTAAGAGCCCTGCCAGGAGGATAAAAAAGATGCCACCCAACCACAAAGAGCAAAGGAAGAAATTAATTTTCTGCTTATCCCAGAAAGCGCAACACTTGACACCCTTTCTACCTGGTAATGACCACTGAGCTTGTAGAACTTGTTAAATTAATGAGAGGATTCACTAGTGGAGCTTCAAATGATTTCTTCCTGGTCCCTGTCCTGAGAAAAAAATTACACAGAAACACAAACAGATGGTTTTCAGTTCTCTGTTTTTTAAACAATCTAAGTAAATTGAAAAGCACAATGTGTTATTATGAAATAACAGCTGCATGAAAACCTACCAAATTAAAATTTAAGGTTACACTGAATAAAGAACAGAGAGGTATGTGGGCTTTAGTATCTGTTTTTATTTGAAAATCTGAGCTAATTATACTGTTTCATCAGTTGTTTTGGTCAGTTAGGATAAAATATAAGTGTGCTGCTTCTGTCTCCTTCCTGTCATTGTTAGTCTTTCCATCTCTTTGATTTCTTTTTTTTTGTAATTTATTTTGTTGTTGAAGATATACCCAGCAAAAACATACATCAATTCGGTAGTTCTACATGTACAATTCAGTGACATTGATCATATTCCTCCAGTTGTGCGACCATTCTCATCCTCTTTTCTGAGCCGTTCCTCCCCCACTAACGTCAGCTCACTGCCTCCTAAGTTTCCTATCTAACCTTTCAAGTTGCTGTTGACAACTTGATCCCATATAAACTAAAACCAAACCCATTGTCATCTAGTCAGTTCTGACTCATAGCTCCCCTATATGACCAAGTAGAATTGCCCCACAGGGCTTCCAGGATTCATACTGCTGACCTTTTGGTTCGCACCCATATAGCTCTTAACCACTATACCACCAGGGTTTCTCATATAGACAGATCTTAAAAGAGCATAATGCCCAAGGCAGACATCCTTCACTAGTTAAGCTAAACTATGTTTCGGTTTTATGAAGACTTCAATTGTAGAATTTAACCCTGGGATCTGAGCTGAACTGAGAGCTGTAATTATGGATTTCCCTAAACCTAGACAAGACTAACAACTATTCATAGAAGAATTTAGAATTCTTTCTTATGCACACAAACTAGAGTTACCTAACCTATATCGACTTACACACATGTTGCTCAGAACCTCGGATACTAAATCCTGAATGGCAAAAGCTGATCAGATTGACCCAGAAAGGGACCTACAGGAAACCTCTGTCCACAATGAACCCGAGGGTGGACATATAACCAAAAAGGGCAAAGCCCTAAAAGCCATTCCTGAGGCATTTTCAGTAAAAATTTATTGGATTATAATTCAATCATGCAAACAGAGAAAAGATGGAAGTACAGGTGATTTTCAGGATCAACTAGAAAACATCTTCCAACAACATTTGGGAGTTAATGAAAGTGCTGATATAATAGTGACTTTTCATCTCATTTTGTCAATAGAGTTAAACCCCATGTATTACACACCCAGTTTCAACAATTATCAACTCATAGTCAATTTTTTTCATCCATAGTCACTAATTCCCCTTTCCATTTTATTTTATTTGAAGCAAATCCCAAACATCACATCATTTCATTTGTAGTATTTCAATATATAACTTTAAAAAACAAGGCCACTTTTATGGAATGCAAAGAGAATTCCATTTTACCCCTAAAAATCTCTCAATATTACCCAGTACCAATTTCATCTACTATGAACCTGATACGGTGAGAAGTTCAACATTGACTTACACATAGATCAATTGTTCCCACACATCTGGGACTCTCTCTGTTTCTTTAAAATCCATCCATTCAATTTCTACCCTCTTGACTATTTGGTCAATACTCTCTATTCTCTTGCCATTTTGTTACTCTGTATCTACACCTCTTAGGAAATTTCTTGAATCCATTTCTACATGCTATTTCAATGGGCGGGTTTGGCTACACACCATTCATTTCCTCTGAACAGCATGGATTCTTGGGCAACCTCTTCTGGCAGTACTTAATCTTTCTGATCTGAAACATGGCTTTACATTTACTCAACTGAAGAGTCACTTGTGGGTCTGATCCTGTAGACAGAAACGTTGAGATGGACAAGGAACTGGGTGATCCCAATTTATACTATATCTGTTCTCTTCTGATGATTATAATAGTCATCCTCATCACCTCATGGAAGCAAAGACCTCGTCTGTAGCAAGGGATGAGGGCGAAGCACAAGGTGGTTGACTACAGTGAGACCCTGTAAAGGTGCTTCCTTGTTTGAATGTGCCCTTGGCTAGCACTGCCAAGATCGTACCTTTATACCTTTCAACCTTTAATTTGAGTTACTATTTTTCATTTCCACAAAATAAGGAGAGGTTATCACAGATGAAAAAATGCTAGCAGTAACCATTTGGTAGAGTCTGATCTATTGGTTAAGAAAATCTTTTCTAGGAATAAATATATTATTTAAATATATTAACTTCAATAAGCAACATGGCTGTCTTTAGTATCTCTTAGTTTCTAAATAGTCAAATGCTATCAGTACATTCCCTACAACTTTTTTTTTTATTAACTTTTATTAAGCTTCAAGTGAACGTTTACAAATCCAATCAGTCTGTCACATATAAGTTTACATACATCTCACTCCCTACTCCCACTTGCTCTCCCCTTCTTGAGTCAGCCCTTTCAGTCTCTCCTTTCGTGACAATTTTGCCGGCTTCTCTCTCTCTCTATCCTCCCATCCCCCCTCCAGCCAAGAGTTGCCAACACAATCTCAGGTGTCCACCTGATATAATTAGCTCACTCTTCATCATCGTCTCTCTCCCACCCTCTGACCAGTCCGTTTCATGTCTGATGAGTTGTCTTCGGGGATGGTTCCTGTCCTGTGCCAACAGAAGGTCTGGGGACCATGGCTGCCGGGATTCCTCTAGTCTCAGTCAGACCATTAAGTTTGGTCTTTTTATGAGAATTTGGGGTCTGTATTCCACTGATCTCCTGCTCCCTCAGGGGTCCTCTGCTGTGCTCCCTGTCAGGGCAGTCATCGGTTGTGGCCGGGCACCAACTACTTCTTCTGGTCTCAGGATGATGTAGGTCTCTGGTTCATGTGGCCCTTTCTGTCTCCTGGGCTCTTAGTTGTCGTGTGGCCTTGGTGTTCTTCATTTTCCTTTGCTCCAGGTGGGTTGAGACCAATTGATGCATGTTAGATGGCCACTTGTTAGCATTTAAGACCCCAGACGCCACATTTCAAAGTGGGATGCAGAATGATTTCATAATAGAATTATTTTCCCAATTGACTTAGAAGTCCCCGAAAACCATGTTCCCCAGACCCCCGCCCTTGCTCCGCTGACCTTTGAAGCATTCATTTTATCCCGGAAACTTCTTTGCTTTTGGTCCAGTCCAATTGAGCTGACCTTCCATGTATTGAGTGTTGTCTTTCCCTTCACCTAAAGCATTTCTTATCTACTGATTAATCAATAAAAAACCCTCTCCCACCCTCCCTCCCTCCCCCCCTCGTAACCACAAAAGTATGTGTTCTTCTCAGGTTTACTATTACTCAAGATCTAATAATAGTGGTCTTATACAATATTTGTCCTTTTGCCTCTGACTAATTTCGCTCAGCATAATGCCTTCCAGGTTCCTCCATGTTATGAAATGTTTCACAGATTCATCACTGTTCTTTATCGATGCATAGTATTCCATTGTGTGAATATACCACAATTTATTTACCCATTCATCCGTTGATGGACACCTTGGTTGCTTCCAACTTTTTGCTATTGTAAACAGAGCTGCAATAAACATGGGTGTGCATATATCTGTTTGTATGAAGGTTCTTGTATCTCTAGGGTATATTCCCAGGAGTGGGATTTCAGGGTTATATGGTAGTTCTATTTCTAACTGTTTAAGATAACGCCAGATAGACTTCCAAAGTGGTTGTACCATTTTACATTCCCACCAGCAGTGTATAAGAGTTCCAATCTCTCCGCAGCCTCTCCAACATTTATTATTTTGTGTTTTTTGGATTAATGCCAGCCTTGCCGGTGTGAGATGGAATCTCATCGTAGTTTTAATTTGCATTTCTCTAATGGCTAATGATCGTGAGCATTTTCTCATGTATCTGTTGGCTGCCTGAATATCTTCTTTAGTGAAATGTGTATTCATATCCTTTGCCCACTTTTTGATTGGGTTGTTTGTCTTTTTGTGGTTGAGTTTTGACAGAATCATGTAGATTTTAGAGATCAGGCGCTGGTCGGAGATGTCATAGCTGAATATTCTTTCCCAGTCTGTAGGTGGTCTTTTTACTCTTTTGGTGAAGTCTTTAGATGAGCATAGGTGTTTGATTTTTAGGAGCTCCCAGTTATCTGGTTTCTCTTCATCATTTTTGGTAATGTTTTGTATTCTGTTTATGCCTTGTATTAGGGCTCCTAGGGTTGTCCCAATTTTTTCTTCCATGATCTTTATCGTTTTAGTCTTTATGTTTAGGTCTTTGATCCACTTGGAGTTAGTTTTTGTGCATGGTGTAAGGTATGGGTCCTGTTTCATTTTTTTGCAAATGAATATCCAGTTATGCCAGCACCATTTGTTAAAAAGGCTTTCTTTTCCCCAATTAATTGACACTGGTCCTTTGTCAAATATCAGCTGCTCATACGTGGATGAATCTATGTCTGGGTTCTCAATTCTGTTCCATTGGTCTATGTGTCTGTTGTTGTACCAGTACCAGGCTGTTTTGACTACTGTGGCTGTATAATAGGTTCTGAAATCAGGTAAAGTGAGGCCTCCCACTTTCTTCTTCTTTTTCAGTAGTGCTTTGCTTATCCGGGGCTTCTTTCCCTTCCATATGAAATTGGTGATTTGTTTCTCTATCCCCTTAAAATATGACATTGGAATTTGGATCGGAAGTGCGTTAAATGTATAGATGGCTTTTGGTAGAATAGACATTTTTACTATGTTAAGTCTTCCTATCCATGAGCAAGGTATGTTTTTCCACTTAAGTATGTCCTTTTGAATTTCTTGTAGTAGAGCTTTGTAGTTTTCTTTGTATAGGTCTTTTACATCCTTGGTGAGATTTATTCCTAAGTATCTTATCTTCTTGGGGGCTACTGTGAATAGTATTGATTTGGTGATTTCCTCTTCAGTGTTCTTTTTGTTGATGTAGAGGAATCCAAGTGATTTTTGTATGTTTATTTGATAACCTGAGACTCTGCCAAACTCTTCTATTAGTTTCAGTAGTTTTCTGGAGGATTCCTTAGGGTTTTCTGTGTATATAATCATGTCATCTGCAAATAGTGATAACTTTACTTCTTCCTTGCCAATCCGGATACCTTTTATTTCTTTGTCTAGCCTAATTGCCCTGGCTAGGACTTCCAGCACGATGTTGAATAAGAGCAGTGATAAAGGGTATCCTTGTCTGGTTCCCGTTCTCAAGGGAAATGCTTTCAGGTTCTCTCCATTTAGAGTGATATTGGCTGTTGGCTTTGCATGTTGGCTTTGCATAGATGCCCTTTATTATGTTGAGGAATTTTCCTTCAATTCCTAT
Source organism: Loxodonta africana (assembly GCF_030014295.1). NCBI lineage: Eukaryota > Metazoa > Chordata > Mammalia > Proboscidea > Elephantidae > Loxodonta > Loxodonta africana. Next base: position 64,308,947 of record NC_087343.1, read on the forward strand.
TTTGGTAAGAGTTTTTATCATAAATGGGTGTTGGACTTTGTCGAATGCCTTTTCTGCATCTATTGATAAGATCATGTGGTTTTTGTCTTTTGTTTTATTTATGTGATGGATTACATTAATGGTTTTTCTGATATTAAACCAGCCTTGCATACCTGGTATAAATCCCACTTGATCAGGGTGAATTATTTTTTTGATGTGTTGTTGGATTCTATTGGCTAGAATTTTGTTGAGGATTTTTGCATCTATGTTCATGAGGGATATAGGTCTATAATTTTCTTTTTTTGTAATGTCTTTACCTTTTTTTTTTTTTTTTACCTGGTTTTGGTATCAGGGAGATGGTGGCTTCATAGAATGAGTTGGGTAGTATTCCGTCATTTTCTATGCTTTGGAATACCTTCAGAAGTAGTGGTGTTAACTCTTCTCTGAAAGTTTGGTAGAACTCTGCAGTGAAGCCATCCGGGCCAGGGTTTTTTTTTGTTGGGAGTTTTTTCATTACCGTTTCAATCTCTTTTTTTGTCATGGGTCTATTTAGTTGTTCTACTTCTGAATGTGTTAGTTTAGGTAGGTAGTGTTTTTCCAGGAATTCATCCATTTCTTCTAGGTTTGCAAATTTGTTAGAGTACAATTTTTCATAATAATCTGAAATGATTCTTTTAATTTCATTTGGTTCTGTTGTGATGTGGTCCTTCTTGTTTCTTATTCGGGTTATTTGTTTCCTTTCCTGTATTTCTTTAGTCAGTCTAGCCAATGGTTTATCAATTTTGTTAATTTTTTCAAAGAACCAGCTTTTGGCTTTGTTAATTCTTTCAATTGTTTTTCTGTTCTCTAATTCATTTAGTTCAGCTCTAATTTTTATTATTTGTTTTCTTCTGGTGCCTGATGGATTCTTTTGTTGCTCACTTTCTATTTGTTCAAGTTGTAGGGACAGTTCTCTGATTTGGCTCTTTCTTCTTTTTGTATGTGTGCATTTATCGATATAAATTGGCCTCTGAGCACTGCTTTTGCTGTGTCCCAGAGGTTTTGATAGGAAGTATTTTCATTCTCGTTGCTTTCTAAGAATTTCCTTATTCCCTCCTTGATGTCTTCTATAACCCAGTCTTTTTTCAGGAGGGTATTGTTCATTTTCCAAGTATTTGATTTCTTTTCCCTAGTTTTTCTGTTATTGATCTCTAGTTTTATTGCCTTGTGGTCTGAGAAGATGCTTTGTAATATTTCAATGTTTTGGACTCTGCAAAGGTTTGTTTTATGACCTAATATGTGGTCTATTCTAGAGAATGTTCCATGTGTGCTAGAAAAAAAAGTATATTTTGCAGCAGTTGGGTGGAGAGTTCTGTATAAGTCAATGAGGTCAAGTTGGTTGATTGTTGTAAGTAGATCTTCCGTGTCTCTATTGAGCTTCTTACTGGATGTCCTGTCCTTCTCCGAAAGTGGTGTGTTGAAGTTTCCTACTATAATTGTGGAGGTATCTATCTCACTTTTCAATTCTGTTAAAATTTGATTTATGTATCTTGCAGCCCTGTCATTGGGTGCGTAAATATTTAATATGGTTATGTCTTCCTGACCAATTGTCCCTTTTATCATTATATAGTGTCCTTCTTTATCCTTTGTGGTGGATTTAAGTCTAAAGTCTATTTTGTCAGAAATTAATATTGCTACTCCTCTTCTTTTTTGCTTATTGTTTGCTTGATATATTTTTTTCCATCCTTTGAGTTTTAGTTTGTTTGTGTCTCTAAGTCTAAGGTGTGTCTCTTGTAGGCAGCATATAGATGGATCGTGTTTCTTTATCCAGTCTGTGACTCTCTGTCTCTTCATTGGTGCATTTAGTCCATTTACATTCAGCGTAATTATAGACAAATAAGTTTTTAGTGCTGTCATTTTGATGCCTTTTAATGTGTGTTGTTGACAATTTCATTTTTCCACGTACTTTTTTGTGCTGAGGCGTTTTTCTTAGTAAATTCTGAGATCCTCATTTTCATAGTGTTTGACTTTATGTTAGTTGAGTCGTTACGTTTTTCTTGGCTTTTATCTTGAGTTATAGAGTTGTTGTACCTTTTTGTGGTTACCTTATTATGTACCCCTATTTTTCTAAGTAAAAACCTAACTTGTATTGTTCTATATCACCTTGTATCACTCTCCATGTGGCAGTTCAATGCCTCCTGTATTTAGTCCCTCTTTTTGATTATTGTGATCTTTTACCTATTGACTTCCATGATTCCCTGTTATGTGTATTTTTTTTTTTAATTAATCTTAATTTGTTTGTTTTTGTGATTTCCCTATTTGAGTTGATATCAGGACGTTCTGTTTTGTGACCTTGTGTTGTGCTGATATCTGATCTTATTGGTTCTCTGACCAAACAATATCCTTTAGTATTTCTTGTAGCTTTGGTTTGGTTTTTGCAAATTCTCTAAACTTGTGTTTATCTGTAAATATCTTAATTTCGCCTTCATATTTCAGAGAGAGTTTTGCTGGATATATGATCCTTGGCTGGCAGTTTTTCTCCTTCAGTGTTCTGTATATGTCGTCCCATTCCCTTCTTGCCTGCATGGTTTCTGCTGAGTAGTCTGAACTTATTCTTATTGATTCTCCCTTGAAGGAAACGTTTCTTTTCTCCCTGGCTGCTTTTAAAATTTTCTGTTTATCTTTGGTTTTGGTGAGTTTGATGATAATATGTCTTGGTGTTTTTCTTTTTGGATCAATCTTAAATGGGGTTCGATGAGCATCTTGGATAGATATCCTTTAAAAAAAAAAAAAATTTTTTTTTTTTTTTTTTCATGATGTCAGGGAAGTTTTGTGTCAGGAGTTCTTCAACTATTTTCTCTATGTTTTGTGTCCCCCCTCCCTGTTCTGGGACTCCAATCACCCGCAGGTTATCCTTCTTGATAGAGTCCCACATGATTCTTAAGGTTTCTTCATTTTTTTTAATTCTTTTATCTGATTTTTTATTTCAGCTATGTTGGTGTTGATTCCCTGGTCCTCCAGATGTCCCAGTCTGCATTCTAATTGCTCGAGTCTGCTCCTCTGACTTCCTATTGCGTTGTCTAATTCTGTAATTTTATTGTTAATCTTTTGGATCTCTACATGCTGTCTCTCTATGGATTCTTGCAACTTATTAATTTTTCCACTATGTTCTTGAATAATCTTTTTGAGTTCTTCAACAGTTTTATCAGTGTGTTCCTTGGCTTTTTCTGCAGTTTGCCTTATTTCATTTGTGATGTCTTGAAGCATTCTGTAAATTAGTTTTTTATATTCTGTATCTGATAATTCCAGGATTGTATCTTCATTTGGGAAAGATTTTGATTCTTTTGTTTGGGGGGTTGGAGAAGCTGTCATGGTCTGCTTCTTTAAGTGGTTTGATATGGATTGTTGTCTCTGAGCCATCACTGGGAAACTAGTTTTTCCAAAAAATCCGCTAAAAAAAAAATACAGTCAGATCCCTATCAGAGTTCTCCCTCTGGCTCAGGCTATTCGGATGTTAATGAAGCCGCCTGGGGAGGGTGGGGGAGGGAACAGAGAGATAGGAGAGTAGCACCTCAGAATATAGCCAGAGTTGCTTGTCTTGCTTGGAATGACTATTATATCTGAGATTCCCGCGGGGCGGGTCGCCTATGTGTGCTGGCTGCGTGGAGTTTACCCCCAGGGGGTCTGGCCCGCTGGAGTCACGGTCAGATCCTCCGCTTCCAGCCCCACGCCCAGTGTCAAGGCTCCCCTACTGGGACGGTGCACTCTCAACTCCAAAATCAGTCGCTGCCTCCCGGGGACTTCTCGTCCCTCCAGCCGCGTTGTCGTGCTGCCTGCACGAACCAGTTGGGCCGCCTCCCCGGGTTAGTTCAGGTGGGTGGAGCAGCTCCCCGTGCTTGTGCCGTGACCGAGTGTCCCGGCTGGGATGCTGTTCTCCCCGCTCCAATACCAGTCGCTGCCTCCCGGGGACTTCTCCTACCGGCTGCGTCCCGCGCCACCCGCACGACCCAACTGGGCTCCCTCCTGGGGTTAGTTCAGGGGGGTGGAGTAGCTCTCCGTGTTTATGCCATACCTGCATCCAGTCCAAATCCCAGCGGGATGGTTCCCTGGCTGGGATGCTGCTCTCCCCGTTCCAAGACCAGTCACTGCCTCCCGGGGACTTCTTCTACCGGCTGCGTCCCACACCGTCCGCGGAACCGGCTAGTCCCCCTCCTGGGGTTAGTTCAGGGGGGTGGAGCAGCTGTCTGTGCTTGTGCCGTACCTGACTGGTATGCTGGCTCCAGGCTCTGAAAACAATCACTGCTTCCCCGTATTAGTTCGTTCTCCGTCTCTAAATCTGTGTTTGTTGTTCAGGGTTCGTAGATTGTTATGTATGTGATCGATTCACTTGTTTTTCCGTGTCTTTGTTGTAAGAGGGCTCCGAGGTAGCTTCTGCCTAGTCCGCCATCTTGGCTCCGCCCCCTCCCTACAACTTTTGTGGTTGAGTTTTGTTATTACTACTGAATATGCCTTCTTTCCCTCTTCTGTAAGAAAACCTATCAGAATATGTATAAACCAGATCATCATAGAAGATTTTTTAATATTCAAAAGCTGTTTCAAATAGATATCCTTTTAGCATCTAATGCATTTGAAAGGAGATGAATTTGTCAAGCTTGGGAAAGGGTAGGGGAGGCATAGGAATGTTAGAAAACATGGGTGACATACACCATATTCTTAGAGTGGGAAAAGTCTTTCTAAGAAGAATTAAAAAAAAAAAAATCCAGAAGGTATAAAGGAGAGATCAATAACATTTTTACAACACAAGAGATGTACCTCCACTGCTTATTATTTCATTTTCTCATAAATGTATACAATATTTAGAAGTTGTAAAATATCTTAAATGAATTCACTCAACTTTTTTTCAACCAAAACGTTTAATTACCATTCTAATCCAGTCTCTGCCCTCACAAACAGCACAAGAAATTCTTTGTGGGGGTTAATATTATGGATCTAGCTAAGTGATAGAATTTCTTGCTACTACAGAATCCCAACCTGGAGAAGGAGAAGCTGAACTAAGGTAAGAGATGAAGAAATGGGCAATTTTTTAACTCCATCTTCTTTGATTCATTCATTAATCCACTGGTCAGTTAACAAAAATGTACTGGTTTCATTAAGTCTATTTTAATTCAGAAACACCCATGTTGAAGGAGGTCTAAGCATAAATACATTCCAAATCCATATAAATTATTTTGCTATTACCTAGCTCTCTGTCTGCCTTTATGACTGCAGAGGCAGTTTCTAAAGAAACAGGGAGTGCCATAACAGGAACAAAATAGGCTATTTCATTAATCTTCCATTCTTCTTACTTTAACACTATTTTATACAACTTAATTTTTTTTTGGTGGACCTAAGAATTATTTTTAGTTGGTATTATCCTACTTGAAAGCCTAAAAGACTCAATTTCACACTAGTTTTAAAGAAAATTGCTCAGTTTTTACTCTTATTTTCCACTTTTTTTTTTCTTTTCTGCTACCACTTTTACGTTATGAATTATATTGATCATGATTTTCCTCAAAGATGTAATTTCGGTGGAATTTCACAAAAATGGAAAATTTCAGAAAAAAAAGAAAGTTTAGATAGGGATGAAAGAAAAGGAAAGAGTGTTTGTTATGTACTCACATTGAGTGGGAGGCTGTTCTAGATACATTAACATGCCCTATGTCATTTCATTTTCATAATAACCCTATGAGGTACTTATTATGTTGTTGTTTTTGTTGTCAGGTGCCATAGAGTAAGTTCCGACTCATAGCAATCCTATGCACAACAGAACGAAACACTACCCAGTCCTGCACCATCCTCATGATCATCACTATGTTGGTGCCCATTATTGCAGCCGCTGTGTCAGTCCACCTCGTTGAGGGCTTTCCTCTCTTTCACTGACCCTCTACTTTACTAAGCACTATGTCCTTTTCTAGGCACTGAGCCCTCCTAATAACATGTCCAAAATACGTGAGACGAGGTCTCGCCATCCTCACTTGTAAGAAGCATTCTGGCTGTACTTCTTCCAAGACAGATCTGTTTGTTCTTCTGGCAGTCCATGGTATAATTAATATTTTTTGCCAACACTGTAATTTAAATGCATCAATTCTTCTTCGGTTATCCTTATTCATTGTCCAGCTTTCCCATGCATATGAGGTGATTGAAAATACAATGGCTTGGGTCAAGTGCACCTTCTTCCTCAAAGTAATATCTTTGCTTTTTAATACTTTAAAGAGGTCTTTTCAACAGATTTGCCCAATGCAAAATGTCATTTGATGTCCTAACTGCTGCTTCCATGGATGTTGATTGAGGATCCAAGAAAAATGAAATCCTTGACGACTTCAATTTTTTCTCCGTTTATCGTGATGTTGCTTATTGGCCAGTTGTGAGGATTTTTTTTTTTTCTTTATGTTGAGGTGTAATCCATAGGGAAGGCCGTAGCCTTTGACCTTCATCAGTAAATGCTTCAAGTCCTCTTTGCTTTCAGCGAGCAAGGTTTTATCATCTGCATAGCACAAGTTGTTAATGAATCTTCCTCCAATCCTCATGCCCTGTTCTTCTTCATATAGTCCAACTTCTCAGATTATTTGCTCAGCATACAGATTGAACAAGTATGGTGAAAGGATAGAACCTTGACACACGCCTTTCCTGATTTTAAACCACTCAGCATCCCCTTGTCCTGTTCGAACGACTGCCTCTTGGTCTACATACAAGTTCCTCAAGAGGACAATTAAGTGTTCTGGAATTGCCATTCTTCAGAATGTTATTTGGAAACCCTGGTGGTGCAGTGGTTAAGTACTACGGCTGCTAACCAAGAGGTCTGCAGTTGGAATCTGCCAGGCGCTCCTTGGAAACTCTATGGGGCAGTTCTACTCTGTCCTATAGGGTCGCTATGAGTCAGAATCGACTTGATGGCAGTACGTTTGGGTTTTGGTAGAATGTTATTCGTAATTTGTTATGATCCACACAGTCGAATGCCTTTGCATAGTCAATAAAACACAGGTAAACATCTCTCTGGTAGTCTCTGCTTTCAGCCAAGATCCATCAGACATTAGCAGTGATATCCCTTGTTCCCATCCTCTTCTGAATCCAGCTTGAATTTCTGGCAGTTCCCTGTCGATATACTGCTGCAAACATTTTTGAAATTTTTTTGGCAAAATTTAACTTGCATATGATATTAATGATATTCTTTGATGACTTCCACATTCTGTTTGGATGAGTCAACTAAGGCTCAGTTTAGTAATAGCTAGTAATTGATAGGTTGGTGCTTGAGCACTGGTCTATATGACTGCAAGTACAAAGAATAAAGGAAACAAAGAAAGAAAGAGGGAGGAAAAATGAGCCAATCTCAGGGTCTGGATTTTAAAATGTTCAGTTCAAATGCTGTCTCTATTACCTGATAACAGTGCTTTCTCATCTGTAACAAAAACATAATAACACAGCCTAAATTGCAAGGTTGTCTTGAATTTCAAATAAGGTAATGTTTTTGAAAATCACTTTGTAAACAAAAAGGCACTATACAAATTTTTTGTGTATCAATTATCATAACGAGGTCTCCACAAACACAGAAAAAGAGCACTTGACAAGAGAATTAAAATGCTTCAGAAAAACTACAGAGAGAAGCAAGAATGATGGCAGAGATGATATATAATGACATAATAGATGAAATAAAAGAAGAGAACATCTTACTAAATTACAATAAACTGTTTTTGCAATTCTGAGACTGCATTTATCTCTGACTCTTTAGTTTCTTGTACATGATAAGAGAAATAACAAAAGAAAACATTTGATAGGTTACTTTTAAAGAAGAGAGAAAAAAAGGGATGATGATTAAGTGAAAGCAGAAAGCCAAATGAGAGCTGGCAGACAAAAAACACATTAATCTAACCATGCAAATATTTTCAAGCTTGGGGATCAAAATATGTACCTGGCAATGTATTTCAGGGTCATGATTGCTGAAAAACAAAACCGTTTTCTAGGTGCTGCAAAACCACTTTACCTTCAGATGTTAAGCGCTAGTGGAATTTGGAACGAATAACATAGTCCATCTATCAAAGATGGAATTGACCCACTGTCATTGGTAGATATGTGTATGATTCAGCTGGGTGGAAAGGTTAACCAAAGGTAGTATACACAATGCAAACTTGTTTGCTTCTTTGTAAATGCAAGGTAATAAACTAGACGAAAAGATAGCAATCTTTTTTTGAGCAAAAAAATAGCATATTTCTAGGTAGATAAAGTTGATTCCCCAAAATACTGAATATGTACAGAGAGAACTACCCTTTGCAGATAGGGAACACTGATGAAAACTGACGTGTTTTCAGAATGACATTTTCTTAGCTCTACTGAAGTAGAACATAGAGACAAATTGAAAATCAGTCATGGAAACAGGAAAAGCAAAATTTAAACAAAATGTAAAAGTTAAATCAGAGGAACGTGATGCTCACGGGTAGAAAAAAAGGTTAACGGGTTCAAGGGATGATTTGAATAAAAGCTTTTACTGCTCAGAAACTCACATATCCTTCATAAATCTCTTTTCCAGGAAGCATGAAAACCTATCTAGCTGCTTAGATAAATCTACTCAAATCTGAATGAGCATTCTCTAATTAGAAATAAAGCATGTAGGAAAACATATTCAAAAAGTCATATGGCCTGCATGGCCAATTATCTTGTAGAAATTGCTATTTGCATAGGTGCCATCTTACAGTCTATTTAAAGTTGCAAGAAAGAAACTGAGCAATCTAGTATTTTCCAGTTGTATATCCAGACAGGAGGCCTAAAATCCACTTTGATCAAGATGCGTGTATATAACAAGCTTTAAAGTTTTGAAATACTTTATTATTATTATAATTTACATAGAATTTTTGCTGTTTTCCTCATATGCTATGCCACTACTTCAAATACATATGTTTTATATATTTTAGGCGTTTAAGTATTTACCAACTCACACACAGATACACGCAACACTTGAATGTCCCCAAGTATTCAGACTTCTGTGGGAAATAAAATAAATCATGTCCTGTCCTCATATAACTGTGCGCCATTCAGAGCCCTTGCTAGTATTTCTGGACGTACACAAAGGAGAGGTGCTTTCGTGTACACAGTTGCTGTTTGCCACAGCTTCCTCTAAACAGTGGCTCCAGTTCTTCTGCCTTATCGTGTCTCCCTCACGGCTTCTTGCTCCTTCCAGCCCTGCTTTGCCTCAACTATGAACATAGCCTTCCTTCTCTCCACTCCCCAAGGCAAAATTATTACAGTATTTTTGTAATTATGGAAAGTTCAAGAAAAAATAAAACAAACAAAACTTTTAGAACTGTTCATCAGACTTCACTACTAAGGTGGCTGTCCCCAGGTCATCTCTCCTACAGTGTCCTCTGGCACTAGCCATCCTTCTCCTAACCCCCCCTACTGCCACAGGGCCCTATCTCTACAGAGGCCTTTGTCCGTGGGAACTGTGACTCCTCAAATTGTATCTCTTGAGTAGCCACGGAAAACAAAAATTCAAATACTTTATTATGCAAAAGAATTTATCTCCCTTGTGATTTAGCCTCTCTCTCCAACAAGCCTGGATATCTCCATTCACAATTAAAATATCCTCTGAAACAAAAGACTCCACTATTTTTTGTCACAATCCAGAATGCAAAGCATCAGAAGTTTACAAAATAGCTTTGTTGTCCAACGCTGTATGTGGAGCTATAAATACAGAGATTTGGTTATAACTATGTTACAATTTCTTTTTAGTAGACACGGGGTATAACAGATACATTGGCTTACGAGTGATGCCTACAGTTATATATGTAGTGGCTGATTGGTGTAGTGACCAGAGTAGGGCATTTGGAGTCAGGAGATCTGGGAGTGTATCCAGGCTTCTTCATTATTAGCTGTGTAACCTTGGCTAACTCCATCTGAATAAGACTCGCTGACTCTGTAAAATGAAGGTAAAAATACCTGCCTTTCCTACCCCTTAGTTCTTGTGAGAAAAAATATATATATGAGGATGGCATATAAAAACTTAATGGCATTTTGCCATTATAAATTATTTATATTATCATCATAAATCACATCAGCATGCATATTACACCTTAATTCCATTTGATATCTGGTATAAAATCTAAATTTTCACCCAGTCGGTACCTACACAAAGTTATATAACCAACCTGGTTGTGCCACCCAGGGACCTTTAACTTTTGCTCTAATTTTTCCGTAAAAATATTAATGAATCATGAATGATACCTGTAACAGAAATTATATATGTACATATGTATGTATGTATTTGTGTGTACATGTGTGTCAGCTTCTACTTTGTTGTGAAGTTAGTATTTAAGATCAGCTCTATAGTTTACATAAATTATAATCAAAAGCAATTGTGAAAAGATAAGGATTCAAAATAATAGTACAATATTCTGCTAATAAGAAAAATAAGCGTTGTTACAGAAATAGATAATACAGAAAATGTTAGTAGCTTCTATATACAACATATATAACTTCATTACTTCTTACTACTTTGGTTTATTTTAATGAGTCCCAGCTTAGGAAGAAAAAACGAGGCAATCCCCAGGTCATTGGTGGAGCAGCAAGTACAGTAGGGGAGAAGAAGACTCAGAAAGATGTAGAACATAGACACATTCAATAAGACTTGTTGTTTGTCTAGATGTTGGAAAGGATGATTCCTTAACTTCTCAGTTAAAGAATGTTCCCAGGGTTCCAGCATAGGAAAATGGGTTGATGGCTGGGGTCATAAATACAATAGGGAATAGAGAAGAAGCATGTTTAGAGAAGAAAAAGGATAGAGGATGAAACCAGTTTGGGAAACACTGTGTGGGTGTAATTGGTGCCCAACACGCGATTGGATAGAGTTCTGAGACTAAAGCCAGAAATCTAACCTGGATACGTAAATTTAGAAATCATCAAATAGGAGATAATTAAAGGTGGGAAAGGAAATAAGATTATCATAGAATATGATGTGAACCAAGGACTGAATCTTGGTGAATAACCTTGTTAAGGAGAAGACATCCTGGGAAGGAAATACTGAAATAACCATCAGGGTGAGAAGAGATATGTCAGAACTGTCAAAGAGAGAGATGCATGGCCAGGAGTATCAAATGGAATTGGAAAGGCCAATGTAAAAAGGAGAAATAGAAGATAGGTGAGAAAAATTGCAACTGAGCATGTAGGAGAAAGGTGGTAATTGATTAAGTCTCTGAGAACATGAGAGGTGTTGGTCTTGAATAGGAAAAACATCTTCATCCTCTCAGACCTGAAGAAAGAAAGCAAAAAACGGAGACGTATCTGCATGTTATTTTGGAGATGTCAGAAAGAATAAGAAGGTAGGATAATTCACTCTGAAAAAGTATTTCTCCTTCACATTTTAAGTGTATTCTTACTGGGTATAGAATCCTGGGTTAATAATTTTGTTTGTTTGCTTTTTTCTTTTCCAGTACTCTTTAAAGATGTCACTTGTTTTCTTGCTTGCATAGTTTCTGATGAAAAATCTTCTGTAATTCTAATCCTTGTTCTTCTGAATGGGATGTGTCTTTTTTTCTCTTTCTGCTTTCAAGGTTTTATTTGTCTTTAGTTTTTAGCAATTGAAATATGATACTCCTGTCTCTCTCTTTCTCTCTGTGTCTGTGTGTGTGTGTGTGGTGTTTGTGTGTATTCGTATGTATCTTGATTGGTGTTTCGAACATTTGAGTCTGTGATTTGGTGTCTGTCGTTAATTTTGGTAAATTGTAAGCTATCTTTTTCTTCAAAAAATTCCTCTGTCTCATTTTCTCTTTCTTCTCCTTCAGAGATTTCAACTATATGTATGTTGTTGTTATTGTTCAGTGCATGTTAGACCATTTGTTATTGTGCCATGACTCTTAGATGCTCTGCTTTGTTTTTTTTTTAACTCTTTTTTCTCTCTGTATTTCAGTTGGGTAATTTAAATTAAATTATCTTCAAGTTCACTGATCCTTTCTTTAGCTGTGTCAACTCTATTAATAAGCCTGAATACATTTTATATCTCTGTTAATATGTTTCAATTTCTAGAATTTCCATTTGATTATTTTTTGGATTTTCTATCTCTCTGCTAAAACTACCTATCTGATCTTGCATGTTGCAAACCTTTTACATTAGGCCCTTTAACATATTATTGATAAAAAAATTTTTATTTTATTGATAATTGATAGTTACTTTAAATTCCCTGACTGATAGTTCCAATATCTGTGTCATACATGGAATGGTTCTATACATTGTTTTGTCTCTCTGGCGTATTTTTTCTTGCCTGTTCATATACCTCGTGAATTTTCACTGAAAGCTGGCTATCTTGTGTAGGACAGCACAAGGAAAATGCATTTTACCTGAGGTAAATACATTTTATGCTTAAAGATAAGCATACTTTTCCTTCTGCTAGGCCTTTAGTGTGAGAATTTGAGCAAATCTAGTCAGGAATGTGGCTGTATTAAAGAATTGTTGCTGCTATGATTAACCTCAGTGCAAAACAGGCATCGAATTCCCTAGAGATACCTTGTATTTAGGGTGTGGGATGGCTTTCCAGTGGTTATTAATGCTTGCCCCCCTTTAGCTTTGGGTTTTCCCTTTGTGCCGGGCCCCCAAAAGAACATGTCTCTTGCAGCTTTTGCAGGCATATTCCACTGTTGCTTTTACTTACTGCTTCTCAGGCTGCTGGTAGGGTGTCAGGTAAGAAGTGTAGTCTCTGATGTTCTGATTAAACCGCAGTACTAGGCAGGCACTGTGTCTCTAGATTACAGGGATGGACCTCCCAAATGCTTCTGCCTTTGCTCCAGTGTAGAGCTGGATTCCTACCCCTCCACTGGGGCTAGAAATTTTATTTTTTCCTGTCCCTTACCCTTGGCTGCACTGGGCTTCCCTTCGTGCCTGAAGGCAATAGTTTTTGTTGGTCTTTCCCTTGCAGGTTAAGACTTTTATTCTGTAGGAAACATTGGAGAGATGCGCCTGTTTCAGCAGTGGCTGCTGTTTTTCCCAGTCTTCCCTGTGAGGGCTTGATGGGGTTCTGGAAAAAAAGCCTGCTAGAGGATGCCCCCACCCCATACATCTATGGCCTTCAGGGTGTCCACACTCTCACAGTAGCCCACATTCAGCCGTTAGCAATTTATTAAAATGTTAGCTGAGTCTTCTTACTGGTTTATATGGCATCTAGTGGTCTTTGTCCTAGATAAACAAATGATGATGTCCTGTTTCTCTTTGCACGTACCTGCCTCTTCCCAGATTTTGGGTTAGTTTGTTACCCTATGACCTCAGTTCTCTGATGAATTTAAGAAATTTGTGAATTAGCAGTTTCTCCAGCTTTTTCTTTGTTGTAAGAGCAGGAGTGGCATTCTTTTCAGATCTCTACATCTTTGAGCTTAAATCAAAAGCTGGATAATTCACTCTGGAATTTCTCAATATATTAAAATTAAAAAGGTGAAGTTATCCGCTGGGAGTAAGAAAAGTGATAGAAGTTTAGTAAGAATGATAGATGTTTGGATTCATTGATCATTCAGTGCCTTAAATACAGTTAGTGGAGTGGGATTGCTCTTGACCCCAATATTTTCTCAAGTCTTAATGACAAAAGCTAGGGTAGGGACAGTAAGTGTTCTTCTAAAGGAAAAGTCTTTGATACAGCTCTGTGGTTTGGTAAAGGCTAGGCTAAGATTCTGGTCTAAAATACAGAGGTTCCCGTCTAAGTTGCTCTTGGTGGAGTCAATATCCTGGACTTCAAGTATGACACACACAAAAAAGGCATTTCACTGTGGGGAGGTAAGCAAAGCAATAAGGAGACAGGTCAGTGACTGAGGAGAAAGGACCCAGTGAACAAGTTTGGCCTGTAAATGCCAGAAATGATCATTCTTTTAAACAAGTTTTTCAGGTTTTCTTTTCTGCGTTGTGATTTCCTTCATTATGTCCAGAACACAGTAAAAAATCCCATGGTACAGCCTGGAATTAATTGTACGTTAGGTAAGCAAGGGAGAAGCTGCAGTCTGCGCTTGGACATAGCAGTTCATAGGTTTTTGTGTTAGCTGAGGAAGAGATAGGCTTGAGATGACTACTGATGAACTACAGATCAAAGTGGCAGTTCTCAGCAAGGAGATAGTCAAAGCTGCTCTCGTTGGAATAAAAAGTCAAAGGATTCAGACTTCCTCAAAGCAGAGCCACTCAAAATATCACAGTTCTCCTCGTACCTATCCGTGTGTGGCTACCACAAGAGAATTAATGTTTAAAGCAACAATAATTTTTAAATAATTAATTCTTCCAATTATCATCAAATCAAGGATCTTTTCAAGTCCATTCATACCTAGAGACAACTGATGTCCACCAAACAGGGACAAGGTTTTTGCAGAGATGCCAGAGGCACAATGAGCTCAATTCATTATTCAGGATCCTGCTCACACTTTGGCTGGAAAAGACAGTCATTTTTTGTTTTAAGAAGAACCTATACTTTGACTACAAGTGTCATAATGTAAAAAATATTCATTGGACCTGCTCTGATAAATACAAAATCTTAGAAAAATAGTCATAGTTTTATTCCTGAAAGAAATCTTACCATTAATTTACTTTACTCCCCTCATTTTACAGATAAGTAAAATAGAGGCCAGAAAGATCATTTGCCCAAGGTTACATATTGGTAAGAATTTGTGAAATTAAGGTGCAGAATATTTTAATGAATGACACATATTATGTTAATGAAATAACATGATTTTGGTTTCAAACAAGTAGATGTCAGTTAAAATATCTGTTAATCTTCCTCATTATGTCTGTATATATATTATACTCCCATTTATAAACATAATACTGAGAAGTTAAAACTCATAAACTAAGATAGTCATATTTTTTATAATTCATAGTTATGGTATCAAAAGCAATACAGATTTAAAACACTGTAAAGACTAGATCAGATCAAGATCCCCTTTGAACAATACAAAGTCACTTAATAATCTCATCATACCAGACTATTCCAGTGTTAGAAAACCCTGTCAGAAAGTTTTTTTTCTTACATCTATTTTGAAAAAAAAAAAAAAATTTTTTTTTTTTTTTTTATTTTGAAGCCACTTTTGCCAACATCTAATTCCATTGCTTTGTTGTGGTATTTGGTTCTCCCTTCTTGCCTTATGAGATGTCCCGCATTATTTCAGGAAATCAGAACATAAAATGATTTCTGAAGAGAAACAACACTACTTACTGGAAGACATTGCTCCTCTGTGACCACTGTGATGATTAGTTACACTTGGTGAGGAAATATATGTTCTGAATCCCTGCAAGAGTAAGCCCCCCCAAATTACTTTTTCAGTCCTTATACTCGTGCACACTGAGGATTTCTCTACTTTTCCTCAAACCTTGTTTATCTTTGAATATCCCTTCAGAGACTATTATTTCTAAGCAATGTCTAGGTCTCTCTTGGTATGATTTGTATGATGTTGAAATGGACCTCTGCTGGTAAATCAGTGCTATGTAATGGCCTTTTCTAGAAAAATACAAGGCAGGTATTTAGAAATATTTAAAAATTACATTCAGCAAGCAAAGATGAGGACTGCTATAGCTTGTGGCTTTTTGTTTTAAATGAGCTTGTGAAAGGGATCCTTTTTATTGTGGAGCTATGGTGTTATGATTTGTTTCAGTAGTTTAAATGCATCTGGTTTTTAATGCTTAGTGAGCCAGATTCTCTATGAAGCTGAAATCCCAATCTGGCAGAGAATCAGTGGTGTGTTAACTCTCTGAACCTCTATGGTACCATTTAAGGCACAGCCCTGTGGGGTACAACTGCTGTAGTGAGTCAAATAGTTGGTAAGGGCTTGATAAATATCATTGACTGGATTAAATAAATCTAAGATGTTGAGAGTTATAAACACAGCCAAATCCTTAACAGGGAAGCAATATTGTCAAAAAAGTCTACACTGCCACAATGGTAAGAATGGGGGTGGGAGAAGTGAATAACATGACATAAGAGAATTTATTAGCTAAATGTCCTATTTCCAGTTCTTGTGCTATAAGGCAGCTATGAGTCGGAATCAACTCAATGGCAATCAATCTGGTTTTGTATGTGTGTGTGTGTGCTGTAAATGGAGCTTTATCTCAACTCCTTGCACACAGGAGGCACAAGACCCAGACTTCAGCTAATCGAACATTGTGTTCCCCTGGACATAATGATTGATTCTGGGTTGGTCTAAACAGAGTAAACCTCAGGATTAGATATGAGCTTGAGAAGTTGTGAGGCTGGATGCCAAGACTAAACGCAACACTTGATAAAAACAGATCCAAGCCAAGAGATAAGACACTAAAATCAGATGACATCACTTGGGTTCTGAATCCAGCCACATCTGGAGCTACCTCTGGACTTCTCATTTACATACATTTAAAAAAAAAAAACTTTCTTTTTTATATCCTGAAGCCTGTTTGAGTTGTATTTTCTATCACAGCTGATATACTGGTCTCAATAGAAACACTAGTGTTCTGTCAGTATTTTCAGGGTAAAATTTAATGCTTGCCCTGCTTCTCCTGCTGACATGCTCTCCTTTCAACATTGGCGCTTTAATCTGGCAGCTCTTAACAGATGGAATTAACACTGTCCCTGTTAATAGGAGAAGCTTACACTGAGGCTAGAATATTGGGCTAGGAAGCTGAAAAAGACATTTTAACAGTAAATATCAACTTGAATCTGTGGGGTACAATTATGAGAAATGTCTGATCAGGTCAACAACGAGTTGATAGAAGGAACTAGAAATCAAGTTCGAGGAGCTGCTAACTACATGGTCATTAACCATTCTTTACTTTAACATCATGATTTTTTTTTCTTTTTTATTATGCAAATATAGATAGCACATTTGACAATTCCACATTTTTTTTCACATATACTGTTCAGTGACACCAATTACATCAGCCGTTTTGTGCAACCATCACCAAAAAACATTGCCAAATTTTCCATCACCATAAACAGAAACTCAATGTTTGCTTAACAATTATTTTTCCTTTTCTCCTCACTCTTGCCCCTGGTAACCACTATTAAACTTTGATCCCTACATTGTTGTTAGGTGCCATCGAGTCAGCTCTGACTCAGCGACCCATGAACCACAGAACAAAACACTGCCCGGTCCTGCACCATGTTCACTATGATTGTTATACTTGAGCCCATTGTTGCAGCCACTGTGTCAATCTATCTCGTCGAGGGCCTTCTTCTTTTCCACTGAACCTGTACTTTACCAAGCACGATGTCCTTCTCCAGGGACTGATCTTTCCTGACAACATCTCCAAAGTATGTAAGATGCAGTCTCTCCAACCTTGCTTCTAAGGAGCATTCTGATTTTACTTCTTCCAAGACAGATTTGTTCATTCTTTTGGCAGTCCGTGGTATATTCAATATTCTTCCCCAACGCCGCAATTCAAAGGCATCAATTCTTCTTCAGTCTTCCTTATTCATTGTCCAACTTTCCCATGCATATGATGCAATTGAAAATACTGTGGCTTGGGTCAGGCAGACATTAGTCTTCAAGGTGACATCTTTGCTTTTCAACACGTTAAAGAGGTCCTTTGCAGCAGATATGCCTAATCCAATGTGTCTTTTGACTTCTTGACTGCTGTTTCCATGGGTGTTGATTGTGGATCCAAGTAAAAAGAAATCCTTGACAACTTCAATCTTTTTCGTTTTATCCTGATGTTGCTTATTGGCCCAGTTGTGAGGATTTTTGTTTTCTTTATGTTGAGGTGTAATCCATGCTGAAGGCTGTGGTCTTGATCTTCATCAGTAAGTGCTTCAAGTCCTCTTCACTTTCAGCAAGCAAGATTCTGTCATCTACATAACGCAGGTTGTTAATGAGTCTTCCTCCAATCCTGATGCCCCATTCTTCTTCATATAGTTCAGTTTCTCAGGTTACTTTGATCTCTATTCATTTACCTATTCTACATTTTTCATAAGTGAGATAATACAATATTTGTTCATTTTTGATTGATTTACTTCATTCTGCATAATGTTTTCAAGGTTTATCCATGCCGTAGCTGTATCCGGACTTCATTTCTCTTTATGGCTGAGTACTATTCCACTGTGTGTATATATCACATTTGTTTAAACATTCATCTGCCGATAAACATTTGGATTGTTTCCATGTTTCAGCTATTGTGAATACACATTGGTGCCCATGTATCTGCTTACAAAACTGCTTTCAAGTCTTTTGGGTATATATACCTATGAGTGGAATTACTGGGTCCTATAGTGGCTTGAGGAACCCCTGGTGGCACAGTAGTTAAGTCCTACAGCTGCTAACCAAGAGGTCAGCAGTTCGAATCCACCAGGTGCTCTTTGGAAACTCAATGGGTCAGTTCTACTCTGTCCTATAGGGTCACTATGAGTAGGAATCGACTCGATGGCCGTGGGTTTTATAGTGGCTTGATGTTTAACTTTTTGAGGAACTGCCAAACTGTTTCCACAATGGCTGTACCATTTTGTATTCCCACCAACAATGGATGAGGCTTTCAGTTTCTCTGCATCCTCATCAACATTTCTTACTTACCTTTTTTTTTAATGTCTTAGCCATCCTAGTGAGTACGAAGTGGTGTCTCACTGTGGTTTTGATTTTCATTTTCCTAATGGTTAATGAAGTAGCACTTACAAGAGTGACCTTTTTCAATAGCAAAGGCAGACTGTTTTGTTGTTGTTGATCTGTTTATTGATGGATAAGTCTATTTAAAAAATTTTTAAGGCAAATAATCCAGTACAGAAGCATCAGTACAACTGAATATTGTATAATATTTAGGGTTTTTTGGTTCAATTTGTTTGGTTGATTGTTTTTACTTTTCACTGTGTGTTCAGTACTCTTTCTTATTTTATTCCTGACACAATCATACTAGATATTGGGAGCATTTGACAGATTTAAAAAAAAAAAGTAATTATTTATGTTTTTTATTTTTATTTTTACTTTCAATCCTCCTTCACCCACCAAGAGATAAACACGAAGCGGTAATGGCAGGTCTATAACTCAGAATTTTAAGGCCCATCCTTGAGCTGCCCTTGAAAGCATTTGTTGTGGGAAACAGAATGTAAACAAAGTGATAATTTTAACTGAAGTAATTTTTAGTCTTTAAAACACCTGCTTATAGTGGACCATTCCAATGGCTAAAAATGATGGCGGGTGGTGATATAAAAATGATATTTAACCATAATTCAGAAAATAGAGAATTGACATTAGTTAAAAATAATAAGACTTCGTAAGTGAACATTTTTTTTTTTCTGGAGCAAAATACTACTAATAGAAAAGCCCACCAAATCCTTACACATTTCTTCATTGTTTCACTTTGCTGTAGATACTGTACACAAGAATGATGTTTTAATATTCATTATCAATTCAATGAAACTTCTCTACTTTTTTCTGTATCTTTGGGGCTTACATTGTTGAGTAGAGTATAAGCAATTATTTCGTGGACATAATCATTTGGATTTCAATTCCAACTAAAAATTGTCCAAAAATAAAATAGGAAGCACACTACACTATCAGGAAAAAAAAGGAGATTTTTCTAAGGTGACAATTTAATGATTGGCTTTGGCCACTGAAACTGTCATGTGATTCGAAAGCAAATGGTCGCTGATCAGTCCCTATTCTTTCCAACCTTTCCTGACATACTCACATTCATTTTTACTCTTGGCTATTCTTGTACTATTGTTGATTATCCAAGAAAAATTCTTTTTAACCACTCTAAAATAATCTATGTTTCTGCAACAATGAGCATAATTGACAATTACAGCATATTATTCGCAGCTCAAAATATCTCTGCCAAACAGGATACTGGCAATGTGATGACATGAAAGTACACAGAGATATAAGGGAGACAGGCTTCAGACTCCTTGAGGACAATAATTAAAGATTAAAATAGGATAGACTTAGGTTATAAAGGTTGAGGTGGGGTGGGAAGATAATAAAAAACAAAAATTATAAATCTCATTGTCAAATATGCTCTGTGAGGGTAGAGATCACACGTATCTTATCCACCATAGAATTCTCAGAACCTAGTGAACTTCCTAACACACAGCAACCATTCGATAAATAATTGTTGAATAAAAAATGAGCCATTTTGTAAAAAACAAGACCATAAACAAGAAGAGGACCAAAGGAATGAAATCTCTTGAAACTAAAATGCCTCATTTCACCTTGTTGCTAATCAAGACACTGGCAAGAATATTTTCTTACTTTTGATTTGTACTTTGTGCTCTGTATGGGTTACTTCAATGTTTCCTATGACCTTATCTGGAACCCAGTGAGTATCCATAGTGAAAAATCCAGTTTCAATGTACTTCACTTTATCAGGACTCTCAGCTGTGATAACTTTGTCAATCCTATACCTTGGGTGAGTGATAGATATAGTAGAGAAATGAGGCCAGTCTGGGACAAGATCCATTATTTTTATTTTATAAAAATCCCAAATAGTCAGTCTTACAGTATAATTTTGAGGAATAATAAATGCAGATAGTTCTGAAGTACCATAATAAAATGTATCATCCTTTCCAAATTTCTTCCCAGTCTGCCCTCTCCGAGCAGACAATGATGGAATGAAATCCAGATGAAATGGCATAAATTACTCATCTGGGGTCATTAGGAGAGTGATTGCTTCCAAAAATTCAGCAATGCAAATGTACAACTGGAAAAAAAATCTTTTTAAGAATAAGATAAATTTGGATTCCAAACTTTGGACAACACACCAAAAAAAAAAAAAAAAAGTCTGTGTGAAGAGGAGTAATTCTACACAGCCTGCTGTGCAGATTTCACCAGATAGGCTCCTAGATTCAAAACTGGCAGTCTATTTAGATGGGCTTTAAATTCAGTGTGTAAAGAATTTGCCAGGTACCCTGTGTCCTCCAAATAGCCAGGAGTTGCTTCCAGTTTTGAATCAACAATAAACAATGGCTCTGTCAAAAAAGAACAGGGAACATCCATTAAAAGACATCTGGTGAGTGACAAAATTTATCCAAATATACAGCATCCAAAAGAATCCTGTGTCAAACAGAGGGCAATTACATCAAGAAACTAACAAATCCAACTGAGAAAATGATATCTCGAATCTCTCCAAAGTTGGAAAGGAAAAAAAAATGATCCATGGTACTAAAAAAAAAAAATTTTTTTTTTTTTTAGGAAACGTAAAATTTAATGTACAATACTACAGAGCACTTCAGAATTCAATACCTAAGAGAATGGACTAATAAAAAAGAATTAAAATTTATTCAGTTCATTCTCCAGATGAGAAGATTATAAAAATTCCTGAGTTCAGAGAGTATCAATAGATACTGTAAGAAAAGCTGTTTAAAATTTTTTAAATAATCTCTGATTTAAAAATATACTATCACTATAGAGAATTTTATATATTTCTCCCCTTATCTGAAAGTTTTCTTCCTTTGCTAAAATCCATTAAAAAGCTGTTGCCATGGAGTAAATTCTGATTCACAGTAACCCTGTAGGACAGGGTAGAACTGTCTCATAGGGTTTCCCAGAAGCAGCCGGTGGATTTGAGTTGCCAACTTTTTCATTAGCAGCAAAGCCCTTAACCACTGCTCCACCAGGGCTCCCAAAAGCAGTGGGACAGTGGGCATTGGTAGAGAGGATAAGGGTGGCTCAGATCACTAGGTCTGAAATTTACAAACCTCTGGAAAATAGCTCAGCCCATAAATTTACTGACAGGACAAGGTACTTCAGAGACCTATGTCATTGAATTGTATGTTAAGAATAAGCAATATAAAGTAAATAAAAATAGTGGTTAAGCGCTTGGCTGCTAACCAAAAGGTTGGCAGTTGGAACCTACCAGTTGCTCCTTGGAAGAAGTGTGTGGCAGTCTGCTTCCATAAAGATTATAGCCTTGGAAACCCTATGGGATACTTCTACTCTGTCCTATAAAGTTGTTATGAGCAGTGACTGACTCGATGGCAATGGGTTCAGTTTTTGGTTAGGGACTGAATCCAGGTATCTGATTTCAACAACTATTCTCTTTTTACTGCCCACAAAATCTCTGAACTATTTTGATTCTATACCTCTCTCAGTAAAGATACTTGGAACACATTTTCCCAATTCACATATTTATTTGGCAATTGTACACATGCACTACTGTACATTATCAAACAGTACAAAAAGTTGAAATTTGAAAAAATATGAGATTAAAAAGTGTATATAAATAGAGGTCCTAATATTTTCTTTTTGAACCCGTATCAGAAATCACTGCACCTTATCACAAGGCTGCCTTATACCAGGTAGACAGCTTATAACCCCTTATCCTTTATCATCCCCTAAAATATGTGATAGTAGAAAGCTAGATCAATGAAAGTACATCACAATATTGACAAATGCCAGAATCTAATGCTGAGAAATCATAGTTATCATCCTTAATACAAAGAACAGTAAATTTGTTATTTTTAAAATTATTTTCAGTGGCAGTATGAGCCACTAGAGTTAAATCTTCAACCTAAGAAAATTTGTACTATGTCAGTATTTCATCGGGAAAATGCCAAGGAAAACTTGAGTTGCCAGATGTGACACTGGGGTCACTGTAAGTGGCTCCCTTTTCTTTGGGAACCAATAGATTAGAAAAAAATCAACAGAGTCATCATGGTTGCTGAAAGGCTGGAGTAGAGTCTTGACCACTGTAGCATATTAAACTATTTAATTAAAATCTGAGTTGTTGCTATAACACTTTATCGTAAAATTTTCTAACACTTTTAAAAAAGGATATTCTCTGTTACTTTGTCCTTTTCTGTCCTAAGTTGCTATGCTACATGTATGGTGAAAGGAAAAATAAATCCTAGATATTTACAACTAAATGTTGCCTTAGATTAAATTAAATTACTTCATAAAAACATAGTCGAGGCAGAAGGAGAAAAGTATTTATGGAGTTGATCCATTAAAATTGACAAGAATAACCAAAATAAAGAATTCCTTCTCCATGGGGTTTTCCTGCTATACAACTTATAATGTAGTAATCCCTCACCAAACCTCATTTCACCAATCATGGTTTTGAGATAGGATGGTTTTATATGAAAATTTAAAACCTGTAGTCTCTGCACAAATGAGAACTTTTATTCATTTCTGTTAAAGCAAAATTCAGAACTGCAAGAATTTCTCCTATAAAGAACTCCTATAACTCAATAACAAAAAGACAAATGGCCTCATTTAAAAATGGACAAAAGACTTGAATAGACATTTCACTGAAGAAGATATACAAATGACCAATAAGCACATGAAAAGATGCTCAAAGTTAGTCACTAGGGAAATGCAAATCGAACTCACAATGAGATACTATTTCACACCCACCAGGATGGCAATTATAAGAAAAAGTGAAAATAACAAGAATGTGGACAATGAAAAATGAAAATAACAAGAATGTGGACCAATTGGAACCTTAGTCCATTGCTGATGGGAAGGTAAAATGGTGCAGCCATTGTGCAAAACGGGTTGATGCTTCCTCAAAAAGTTAAACATAAGATTACCATATGACCCATTGATTCCACTCCTGAGTATATATCCAAAAGAACTGAAAGCAGGGACTCAAACAGATACTTGTACAACAATGTTCTTTGCAGAATTATTCACAGTAGTCAAAAGGTGGAAACAACCCAAGTGCCCATCAACAGATGAATGGATAAACAAAGTGTGTTATATATACATAAGTATATATATACTATAGAATATTATTCAGTTATAAAAAGAAAGGAAGTTCTGATACATGGTACAGCATGGATGAACCTTGAAAACATGCTGAATGAAATAAGCCAGATGCAAAAGAACAAATATTGCATGATCCCACTTATATGAAATATTTAGAATACGCAAATGCATAGAGACAGTCAGTAGATTAGTGGTTACCAGGCAGTTGGGAAGTTACTGCTTAAAGGTACAGAGTTTCTGTTTAGGGTGATTAAAAAGTATTAGTAATGAATACTAGGGATGGTTGTACAAAATTGTGAATAAAATTAATGTCACTAAATTCTACTTCAAAGATGTACAGTAAAACCTGCAAAAGACAGAAACTGCATAAGGCAAAAACTTGTCAGAGAAGGAAAACTCAAATATTTTCCACTAAAATGAGCTATAGAAAAGTGGTAAGACTGAGCCCTGTCAAAGGCGGAAAACTTGCAAGAACTGGAAAACAAGGCATTCCCACCAAGTTCTGCTCTCACAGGTTTTACTGCACATACATTAACTTGTAATATATATTTTACCACAATAAAAACAAATAGCTCTCCATCTTTCACAGAGGACAAAGACAGGTCTGTAGGTTAACACAGAAGGAAATTCATTTATGCTCTACCCTCTTAGTACAAGGACAAAGAATAAACACCCCCCCACCCAAAAAAAAGACCTTAAGCATGTGGAGAGTATAAACCTCCAATCACACAAGAACTTTGATACGACTTGCAAAAACAAAATGTCAGTTCTATAACAGCTGGTTTGAAAACTCAAGAACTAAAGTCTTCGTACCACAAAACTCATAGGAGAATCTTTTGCAACATTTCTTGTTGAAAAGAATTCTGTAGAAAAAATAACATCTGCTAGAACAGGACTTTTTCTTTTTAAAATTACTTTCTCAAATTATTTAATTATGTATTTATTAAAAATATTTTCATTTGCTAAGAATATATTCGAAACTCTGGTGGCATAGTGGTTAAGAGCTACGGCTGCTAGCCAAGAGGTCGGCAGATCCAACCCACCAGGCAGTTCTTGGAAACCGTATGGGGCAGTTCTACTCTGTCCAACAGGGTTGCTATGAGTTGGAATCGACTGGACAGCAACGGATCTTAACAATATGTTATTTACGATAATAATTTCATTAAAAATATTTATTATTAATTTAATTGAATAAGAAAATCCAATGTTTTTAAAGTATTAGATGCTATCTAGAACTATTCTTTTTTTATGACATTTTCCATTTGTTTTTTCTTTAATGCCCTCATTTTTATAGATCTTGATCTGATTGATCAACCTAGGTTTTCCAGCTTTGATATTCCTTAGGGACTTGATCTCCGGGATAAAAGGGGGAAAGAGGTTAAAACTTTCCATCCGCTCACTGACTACATTTTAGGAGGTAGGAAAGAAGACAGGGAGTCTCTGTCCCCGATCTAAGGCAATGATGAAGATATAATTCTTTGGGTGCCTTTGACATACCAAGTTCTGTGCATTGGTATCATTGCCATCACACCCTTTAGAAGACTGGAGTCTATCAAATGCCCCGCAGCTGAAAAATGAAAGATCCTGATTTTGAACTCAATTCTGTCTGATTTTAAAGTCCACGTTCTTTCACTAAACCAAGTCACTTCTCAGATGAGTCATCTCATCTCCACAGACCTCATTCTCAATTTATGTATCAGCAAAATAGGATTGAGTCAGATATCCTTTCTCTAAGCTCCCTTCCAATTCCAAGAAGTTCCCTTCCAATTCCAAAATTACATATATCAGGAACTCTATGAACCTTCTAAACACTACACAAGTCTACAAAACAAATTTTTAATGATAAATACTAATACCATGCATTCTAAGAACAAATGATGTAGAGAGTTGAGGGAATTAGGTAAATCAAGAATGTAAAGCTTCAGTGATCTGCCTTCTGTCATTTTTAATTGATGCACCATATATTGGAGAGCCGCTGTTAAATCTGTGAGCTACTTTCATTGTCATATATAAATGTATGAAACACAATAGCAAATTTTAAAATACTTCATATTTTAATAATATGTAATAGTTAGCCTTAAGGTATTTTAGTTTAGATCCATTTATTACAAAACACTGCAATGTAAGTTCATCCTAATACAATGTTTAATAATGTGATATTTAACTAATTTAGACCTTTTCAATTTAAGGAGTGGTTCAAACTGATTTACTTTCTATTAATGTGGTTTATACAATTTGACTCACTTTAAGTTAATTTTTAAGAAAAAATTAATTGATAAAGAAATTTAAAGATTACATATTTGTTTGGTTTAGAAACTCAATATAATTTAAAGTGAAGATCTGTGCTGGTCAAAATTGAGCTGCATTGCAGCATCAGAAATAGTTTAAAAAAAAAAACTGATTTTCTGACCTGGTGTCTGTAAGTCTCACTTTTTATATTTCTAATAAATCAAGGAGTATAGGTTTTGTTTTGCTCATATATACAATAAGAGAATAGGCTTCAGGCTGTTATTTCTAAGCACTTCTCCAAATAACATTGTACAGAAGTGGATGACCTTTCTTTTCAATAAATGAAAAACTAAATTAGAATAATACTTACTGTATTTCCTCCTACTTAACGTCTTGAGCTGCTAGAGGTAAAACAGGATGCTATATAAGAATTTTAAATAGACTAATGCAATTTGTAGATCTGATGAAAATTGCTTAGGTAAAATTTGGTAGATTATTATTAAATTCAACCAAAGTGCCCTTCTACTTCCTATATTTAATCAATACTCTGTTTTGATTGGAGCCCTGGTGGCGCAGTAGTTAAGTGTTGTCTGCTAATCAAATGTCAGCAGTTCAAATCCACCAGTCGCTTCTTGGGAACCCTATGGGGCTGTTCTACTCTGTTCTATAGGGTCGCTATGAGTCAGAATCACCTTGACAGCAACAGATTTTAAAGTTAATAATAAAAAAAATTCATTCAAATTGCCCAAACTAACTCTTGTGTGTGGTATAGTGGCTAAGAGTTTGGCCGCTATTGGCAGGGGTTTGGGAACCCTGGTTTCAGGGGACATCTAAGTCAATTGGCATAATAAAATCTATTAAGAAAACATTCTGCATCCCACCTTGGACAGTGGCATCTGGAGTCTTAAACACTAGCAAGTGGCCATTTAAGATGCATCACTTGATCTCAACCCACCTGGAGCAAAAGAGAATGAAGAACACCAAAGGCACAAGGTAATTATAAGCCCAAGAGACAGAAAGGGCCACATAAAGCAGAGACTACATCAGCCTGAGACTAGAAGAACTAGATGGTGCCCAGCTACAACTGATGACTGCCCTGACAGGGAGCACAACAAAGAACCCCCGAGGGAGCAGGAGAGCAGTGGGATGCAGACCTCAAAATCTCATAAAAAGACCAGGCTTAATGGTCTGACTGAGACTAGAAGGACCCCAGATGTCATGGTCCCCAAACCTTCTGTTAGCCCAAGACAGGAACCATTCCCAAAGCCAACTCTTCAGATAGGGATTGGACTGGACTATGGAATAGAAAATGATACTAGTGAAGAGTGACCCTCTTGGATCAAGTAGATGCATGAGACTATGCAGGCAGCTCCTGTCTGGAGAGGAGATGAGAGCAAGGAGGGGGTCAGAAGCTGGCAGAATGGGCATGAAAATAGAGAGTGGAGGGAAGGAATGTGCTGTCTCATTAGAGGGAGAGCAACTAGGAGAATATAGCAAGGTGTATATAAGTTTTTGTTTGAGCTACTGGTTTGATTTGTAAACTTACATTTAAAGCACAATAAAAATTAAAAAAAAAAAGGTCAGCAGTTCAAATCTACCAGCTGCTCCTTGGAAACCCTATGGGGCAATTCTACCCTGTCCTACAGGGTCGCTATGAGTCAGAAGCAACTCTACGGCACCTGACAATTCTTACGTGGATTAAATACAATTACTCTCAAATTTTTTTCTGCAGCCTAGATCTCTCCTGTGCTCTCCTGACCTCTGTGTCTTAAAACATCTCAATATCAAAAGCCTTATTCTCAGAAACACCCTCCCCCCACTCCCATCATTCACTACATCCATCTTCTTAAGTAAACCAGAAACCCAGAAGGCATCTTCCATACTATTCCCTCCCCCAGAGTTTACATCTAATACCTTAAAAAGCTCTATCGGTATTTTTCTCTCTAAATATCTCTTTAATGTGTTCAGTTTCCTCCATCTCCCTAACTTCTCCACCTACGGGTTAGGTATTATTAGTTTTTGTTCATATCCTTGAAGCTACCAATTTTCCTACTACCATAGACTCATCATGTTAACTGTCTGGAAGCCCTCTCCATGCCTACTTTGCCTATTAGGCTAACTCACAGTTCAGATTGCCACTCTCAATCATCTCTTCCCTGGGGAAGCCTCGCCTGGCCTCGCTGACTATGCCAAGCCTTTCTATTCTATGCTGTCATGTAACTAGGAAGGCTCTCCCAGCAGGTATCACAGTTTATTCATTCAGTCACTCCTTTAACATCCAATTATCTGCTATGTGAGAGTCACTATGCTAAGTGCTGAGGACTGGGGATACAGTGGTGAATAAACAAAGCCCTGTCCTCAATAAGTTTACTTTCTAGGTTGGAGAAAGACTAGAAGCCATTTTAGCTGAAGACAAGTTGAATGATGATTACCCTCAAGCATAAGACACTTCAGAGAATTGTCATTTTACATTTAACTGAGGGATGCTTTAGAGAATGTCTGTCTCCCATAGCAGGCTCTAAGTACATGAGCACTGGGACCATGCCTTGCTTTTTGCTCTCCACCATACTCCAGTTCCTCTCCCCCCCTTTTTTTTTAACCTACCACAACTACAAATTACCCCCGCCAAAAAAAAAAAAAGACTAGCAAAAGTCACTTTAAATAAAAAGTTAAGTTTTATATATATATATATATATTTAAAGCTAAAATATTTCATGGATCCCTTTCAAATAAAAGGACTCAGAGCATTAATCATTAAAAGGGCCACTGCACCAGGTCTTGCATGTGAGGGGGAAAAAAAGAACACTGACTTCCTAAGGAATAAATAAGGTGATCGTAGAAAGACAGGCTTTATTTTTTTCCTCTTCCTCTTTTGTATGCCTTTAGTTTCTACAATAACAGATACAAAATGCAAAATGTACAGGGCCGTGTAGGAAGGAGAAGAGACTGTTTTAACATTTAGAATCCTCTCTTTGGATTTTCAAATGTCATACTGCCAAAGAGAAACATTCTCAGAGTCTAAGCCGAACGAGTCTTTAACCTTCCTCATCAAGAACAGAGAACACCTACTTCTAAGCATGCAGTTTGGGGTTCTGTTATGGCAAAGACTTTAGCGGTGGGCAATGGCATTTGCAGACCAGTGCAAAATTAACTTTTGAAACCCTAAAGTGACAACCTCTAACTAAGCAAAAAGTCTAGCTCTTTTCTCTGATATCCAGTAATCGCCTGCTTAGACTCATTTAATTAAGTGGAAGCACTTTCTTTATGCCAGTGGATTTTCAAAAAAGCTAAGAAGCAGTGAAATGAGAGCTCTGCTGTTTACATTTGGATAAATGCAGGCAAGTTGGACTCTCTTAATTTTGGGAAGCTTGGGCCTTTCCACAGAGATGAAAACTTTTTGCAGTAAGCAAATATAAATAGGAAGCCTCTTTAGCATCATTAAGCACTTGCAGTTCCTCAAAGTCATGGCTCAGTTAATCATTTGCTTTTAGGATGTTTTCCTCCAAGAACAGGGAAATGTTTAATTATGTTTTGTTAATTATCCAAAATATTCTCCCTTTGCCTTCACACATTTTTTTTTCATATCACATATCTCTGAAATTCAATAAAAGAAGACGGCATTATGTAAATAGCCTGCTTTCATATCTAACTTATAGTAAGAAAAACTTGGTAACATAAATCTATGTGTTTCCATTTGGATAATTCATATGCAGGTCACCTCCTATTCCAACGAGCAATTCTGTGTAATGATAGATGGAATTCCAGACTTTAAGCCAAGGCCCCTTTATCTTATGCGATAATCCATACAAGTGAAATCCAACTAGTAAAACAAATGGATTTAGACATTCCCTCAGAGTTTGTTGAATTTACTTGGCTAGTCATTAAACACGGTCAGGACTCAAAGTATTGGCATAGCTCTCAAAGCATCCTTCTTTATAAAGAAAACTCTATAGGGCATAGTATACTTTGCTCTCCACATACATATGCATTCCTCATCCTTAAAAGCAAACTGGTAATTCTACAGAAAGAGTGAAAGATGGCCTTGGGCCATCACAATAGAATCATTGCTTGTAACACAAAGGTTTCCCACAACTAGAGAAATGTGTTTGCATTTGTGGTTTCTCTGATGCCTTCAAATGAATGTTCCTACGTCATCACCACATCTGTTTGGATGCCTTTTCCTCCTAGGATAAATGAACAAAGGGATATGTTCTTAGAGCTTGCCTGATGGAAATTAACAGTCTACTTGAGTCCTTCCTTTGTATAGCTTCCTTTGAGCTATTCTCTTATGCTCTATTTCATAAGCTAATAGAAACTTAAAAATTATCATGAATTTGGTACCTTAAGAACACTGAGTAATTGAGAAGAAGGCTTAATTTCCACCACGACCCTGAGGGTATTAATTCAAAAAGAAATTTTTGAAAAGAGGAGAAGAGAGACTAGAGACATACCACAAGGTAGGAAGTGCATGGGAGTGACGTCCCAGCGATCAAGTATTCATATTGTCTACCATCTACATGATCTTTCAGAATGTGACACAAAGAAGTAACTAGTGATATAAGTTCAGCTTATCTTTTTGGACATGCCCAGAAAGTTTTATATTAAAGACATAAGTTTCTTTAATTTTAATCAAATATTTCTGCATGCACCCAAAAATCTGAGTGTCCAAAGTCATGCCAGTAGATTTATATGAGTGAATTGTAAAGCATATAACTGACTGAAAGAGAATTCCCATCAAATGCCAACCAGGCCAAATAAACCAACAAGCATTCATCTTCATAAGCAGCATACAGTCAGGGCACTGAAAGTTAACCCAGGATTTCCCACAAGCATGATCATGATAGCACAGTAACCAAGCGCAAAGAAAATGCCAAAAAGTAATGTTTACACATTTTTAGAAAAAAAATTAAAACAAAAAGGTACTTACACTTTTGCTCCGAGAAAGCAAATCACAGGTATTTCTTTTCATAGTGGTGTTTTAAGTAACTCGGCAGGGGCACTGGTCCTTTCTAACGTCAATGCTCTCACTGCAACAATTATCCACTCAAGAGCCAACTGGCATGCTGAAAAGAAAGGCAAGGAAATGTTTAATCAAGTATATGATTAACACGTGCACTTCGAAGTGCTGTCTTAGACTAGAACAGTAATTCTTAAATAATTCATCAGAACAGGCTAACATGGTACTGTATTTAAAGCAATAAAAGTACATACAAGCAACATTTCCAAAACAAGTTCTGTTAAATGTAAGTTAGAGATTTCAAGGACCATCTGTTTTCCATTAAATATTCAAGCCTTTGTTTTTGGTGGTTGAAAAAAAAGAATAGGTATGGTAGCCACATCCTAAAGTTCTGTGCATGAAATGAAGATGCAAACAGAACTGTGTATGTGCAGATTCTTGCTGGTACAGCTAGGGACCCCTCAGTTTTCTACTAAGGCATAACTGACGTACCACTGTCCACTGATAGGGCAATCTTGCCTACATCTGAAGGGAAGAGTTCTCTGAGCACTACATTGTGGTCTCCTGTTCCTTTACTAATAACTCACAGTACATTGAAGCCATCCCAGTGGCTCTCCAGTAAATGTAGTTAGTTCTCTACCCTTTCTGTAAAAGGAGATTGGAAGCAATGGCTGAGAGAAGCTGAGATTAAACATTTGACCTACTCAAACAATAACTGTTATTTCAAAGAATATTCCAGAGTAGTGCCTGTTGAATGGTATTGATAACCTCATTACCTGATATTCACTTTCCATTAGACACTAGGAAAGAGATTCTCTGTTTTCAGTTTTGTGGAAAGGGTAAATTCAGTAACTATACATTGTGTTCATTTCTGATATTCAGCTATATTTGGACATGATCTGCATACCTGTAGAGTGTATTTGCATACGGGCTGAAGTGCCTTTGGGTGGGGGGAACCATCCTAAGAGAAAGGGGGTGAAGCAAATACGCTTGACCAAAACACAAAACCTGTGACACTGTAAGTGTGGACTAATTCTAAAAAGAGTGTGCAATTCTATCATTTGTATTTGTTTCAAGCTTCTCAATAGGCTTTTGTCTGCAGTTTAGGGAAACGAGTAACAGTGGGCAAGATCTGAAAGACTTGATTTTGCTGAAATGATTAAAAAATGTTCAAGTACAAAGTATGGTGAATTATATAAAAAAATAATAATGCATACCAAAAAAAAAAATGAGGGAGGAATCTAGGAAATACTGCATCCATGTGGGTCCCTAGAAGAGGCCAGTCATCAGTAGCAGGACAATCCAGTGGTCTCCCAGACCAGTGGAGAGCTACCTTCCCAAAGCACCCAGCAATCTACAATTGCACTCTCTCAAGGCTGAAAAGACTTCTTTTTAATACATGTGCTTCAAAATAAAAATTAAAAAAATAATAATAATAATAGGGAGAAACTTACTAGGGAGGCCAGAGATTCTACAACAGCAAGATGGAGCTACAATCAGAGAAATAGAATTTATTACTATTAAGAATATCTCTAGATGCAACTTGGGGAACCAAAAGGCACTGAGGGGCAAAGTCTTCTTTTTAGGGTGAAGAAAATGTTTTCCTGAAGCTTAGAGAAAACAGACAACAAAATGTGAATTGCTAGGATAACCTGGTTTCTTTGATTGTGTGTGGATTTTTTTTAAGGGAGTAGGGATTGGAGGCCACCACGCATCTGTCAGTTTGTCCTACTATGGTGGCTTGTGTGGTGCTGTGATCCTGAAAGCTATGCCACTGGTATTTCAAATACCAGCAGGGTCACCCATGGTGGACAGATTTCAGCTGAGCTTCCAGACAAACACAGACGAGGAAGAAGGACCTGGTGGTCTACTTCTGAAAACTGGCCAGTGAAAACCTTATGGACAGCAGCAGAACATTGTCTGAAATAGTGCTGGAAGATGAGGAACCCAGGTTGGAAGACACTCAAAATATGACTGGGGAAGAGCTGCCTCCTCAAAGTAGAGTTAACCTTAATGACATGGAGTCAAGCTTTCGGGACCTTCATTTGCTGGCATTGCATGACTCAAAACGAGAAGAAACGGCTGCACGCATCCATTAATAATCAGAACATGTACTATATGAAGTATGAATCCAGGAAAATTTAAAGTCGTCAAAACTGAAATGTAACTCATCAGATGGATATCCTAGTTACTAGTGGGCTGAAGTGGACTGGTATTGGCCATTTTGAATCAGACAATCATAAGGCCTACTATGTAGGGAATGACAAAGTGAAGAGGAATGACATCACATTCATCATTAAAAAAAGTATTTCAGGATCTATCTTGAGGTACAATGCTGTCAGGAATAGCATAACACTTATACACCTACAAGAAAGACCAGTTAATGCTACTATTATTCAAGTTTATGCACCAACCACTGATGTCAAAGAAGAGGAAACTGAAGATTTTTACCAACTTCTGGTACCTGAAATTGATCAAATATGCAGTCACAATGCATTGAAAATTAACAGTGATTGAAATGTGAAAGTTGGAAATGAAGAAGAAGCATTGGTAGCTGGAAAATATGACTTTGGTGACAGAACCAAAGCTGGAGATCACATGATAGAATTTTGCAAGACCAATGACTCATTCATTGCAAATACCTTTTTTCAACAACATAAACTGTGAGTATTCAATGGAAAAACTCAATGTCATCAGTCAGAACAAGCCCAGGGAACAACTGCAGAACGGACCATCGACTGTACATATGCAAGTTCAACTTGAAACTGAAGAAAATGAAAACAAGTCCACAGGTGGGTATATCCCACCTGAATTTAGAAACCATCTCAAGAATAGATTTGATGCATTGAACACTAATGACCAAACACCAGACGACTTGTGGGATGACATCAAGGATCTCATACATGAAGAAAGCTAACCTAAACCAAACCTGTTGCTGTCAAGTTGATTCAGACACATGGAGACCCTATAAGACAGAGTTTATCTGCCCCATAGGATTTCCAAGGAGTGGCTGGTGAATTTGGACTGCGGACCTTTTGGTTAGCAGCCAAACACTTGACCACTGTGCCACCAGGGCTCCTGAAGAAAGTTAGAGGTCATTAAAAAGACAGGAAAGAAAGAAAAGACCAAAATGGTAGTCAGAAGACACTCTGAAACTTGCTCTTGAACATAGTGCAGCTAAAGTGAATGGAAGGAATGATGAAGTCAAAGAGCTGAATAGAGGATTTCAAAAAGCGGCTTAAGAAGACAAAGTAAAGCATTATAACGAAATATGCAAAGACCTGGAGTTAGAAAAGCAAAAGGCAAGAACACACTAGGTATTTCTCAAGCTAAAAGAACTGAAGAAAAAATTCAAGCCTTGAGTTGCAATATTGAAAGATTCTAAAATATTGAACAATGCAGGAAGCACCAAAAGAAGATGGAAGGAATACAGAGTCACTATACCAGATCAGTCACTAACCATTTCAGGAGGTAGCATATGATTAAGAACCAACGGTATTGGAGAAAGAAGTCCAAGCTGCACTGAAGGAACTGGTGAAAAACAAGGCTCCAGGAATTGACAGATTATCAATCTAGGTATTTAAACAAATCGATGCAGCACTGGAGGTGCTCACTCGTCTATGCCATGAAATTTGGAAAAGAGATACATGGCCAACTGGAAGAGACCCATATTTGTGCCCATTCTGAAGAAAGTGATCCAACAGAATGCAGAAATTATTGAATAATATCATTAATATCACATGCAAGTAAAGTTTTACTGAAAATCATTGAAAAGCAGTTGCAGCAGTACATCCACAGGGAACTACCAGAAATTCAGCCAAAATAGGATGTGGAAGAGGGATATTATTGCTGATGTCAGATGGATCTTGGCTGAAAGCAGAGAATACCAGAAAGATGTTTACCTGTGTTTTATTAACTACGCAAAGGCATTCGACTGTGTCAATAATAATAAATTATGGATACCATTGCAAACAATGGGAATTGCAGAACACTTAATTATGCTCATGCAGAACCTGAACATAGACCAAGAGGCAGTTATTCAAACAGAGCAAGGGGATACTGCATGGTTTAAAATGAAGAAAGATGTGTATCAGGGTTGTACCCTTTCACCATACTTCTTCAACCTGTAAGCTGAGCAAATCATTCAAGATGCTGGACTATATAAAAAAGAATGTGGCATCAGGATTGGTGGAAGATTCATTACTAACCTGTGAGATACACAGTGACACAACCTTGCTTGCTGAAAGTGAAGAGGGCTTGAAGCACTTACTGATAATCAAAGACCACAGCCTTCAGTACATGTTGCACCTCAACATAAAGAAAACACAAATCCTCACAACTGGATCAATAAGCAACATCATGATAAACGGAGAGGAGGTTGAGGTTGTCAAGGATTTCATTTTACTTGCATCCACAATCAACACCCATGGAAGCAGCAGTCAATAAATCAAAAGATGCATTGTACTGGGCAAATCTGCTGCAAAACACCTCTTTAAAGTGTTGAAAAGCACGTACTTTAGATATGTTATCAGGAGGGATCAGTCCCTGGAGAAGGACATCATGCTTGGTAGAGTACAGGGTCTACAAAAAAGAGGAAGACCCTCACCAAAATGGATTGACACAGTGGTTGCAACAACGAGCTTAAGCATAACAACAATTGCGAGCATGGCAAAGGACCTGGCAGTGGTTCGTTCTGTGGTACATGGGATCGCTACAAGCTGGAACCGATTCTACAGCACCTAACAACAACGACCACCTCAAGGAGATAAAGTGACTGCAACAATTGGTTCAAATACAGCAAAGATTTTGAGTATGGTGCAGTGTTTCATTCCGTTGTGTATAGAGTGGCAATGACAACAACAGTGATTGGAGGAAGCAGCCCAGGTGGTGCAGTGATCACCCACTTGGCTGTTATCCAAAAGTTTGGGGTTTTGAACCCTCCAGCTACTCCACAGGAGAGAGATGTGAAAGCATGCTTTCATAAAGATTAAAGCCTTGGAAACCCTATGTGGGCAGTTCTGCGCTGTCCTATATTGTTGTTGTTTTGTTTGTTCTATTTTTGGGGGGGTGGGGATTGAAGGAAGGAGCTGATCCACGCATGGAAAATTCTTTTTTTTTTTTTTTTTTTTTTACCTTCAGGAATCCTTTACAGATTATTTACCACGCTGAGCACTTTATAGGTGCTCAGAAAATGTGGAATTACTTTATTCACCTAGATCAATTTAAGTGGAGAGGAAAAATATAAACTGTGAAGTAAATATTCTACATCTGGGGGTTAGGGGGGAGTAGCTAACTGCTGTGGGAGGCTTACACACTATCAGAAAAAGACTCACTCAAAACATTTTATTATTCATTCAGTACTCTATGAGTACCCTTAGGGGAAGTGATGGAATTGCTGCCCCCAGTGGGCTCGTGACTCAATCGTTTTTAATTAACAAATCAGTCAAATCAGACAACGTATTTCCCCGGATAAAGTTTCCTGAATTAATCATGTTTCTAACAAATCTGCCTTGGCATCATTTAAAGACCGTCATTAGAGACACTTTCCTACAGGAACTTAGAACCTATAGAATTTGAATAGATTTAATTGAAAACTGATTGCTGATGGAATGGACCTTCTTGGCCTGTGTACCTAGGAGACAGTATGGCCTCATTAAAAGAGTGTGGGCTTTGAAACCAAACAGGCGTAGGTTAGAATCTCAGCCTTCCACAGGCGTTCTGTCTAGCTTTAGATAAGTTGCTTGATCTGTCTGAGCTCTTCCCAGATCTGCAAGAGGAGAGAATGTAATGCACATGGGTGTTTTCAGTTTAAATGAGCTAATGTGTATAACGTGTCCAGGAGAGTACTTGGCACTTAGGAGATGCTTGGCTATCATCATCATCATCAACACCTTCCTCTTCTCTTAGAATCAAATCACAAACAACAACAATCCAACCTTACTTTTTCCCCTCAAAGTGCTAAACTCCATCAAATAAAGCAGACTTAGGCAAACATACTTTCAACTAAGCAATAATGAATAACGGGCCAGTTAGGGTCCCGGGAGTAAATAGAGAACATCCTCATATTAGGATCATTTATAGAGGATTTAATGCAGAGATTATGTATGGACATGTGTGGAAGGTAGAAGAATCTACTAGGGATGGTTCAGTACCTACAGCTAGCAAGAAGGGACCTTTTGCCACAATGAGGCCCAACAGAACAAGAACAGGGACAGGTTGTCAATTTTTAGAAGTAGAGAATAACATAAAGTGGCGGCCTTGAAAAGGGGTTACTTTTAGAGACATAACTAGCTGAGATGTCCCCAAAAGAAAGGAAATAAGGAGCTCTCATTCTCCTCTCTCCCTGTGACCTCCTGCCAGGGCACTTCACTGGCCACATCCAACCAGAACCCAGAGGGTTAAAAGAAGCTGCTAATATGGACCACACTGGTCAGCCTCCTGGGGTAAGGGAATGGATCTGTGGGAGAAATGGAAGATGTCGAACATAAATTCCATCTACAGTCTATGAAGAAAATTGCACTTTTCTGTTACCTCATTTTATCATAAGAAAAATGTCTATCATTTATCTTTAATCCCCCCAAAACCCTATGAGGTAGATATTGTTAATATATTATCCCCGTCGTACAAAAGTAGAAATCAGCTCCAAGAAGTTAAATAAATTGCCCAGTAACTAGCAGAACCAGGATTCAAACCTGATTTGTCTGACTCCAAAGTCCATGCTTTTGTCTATTATGCCACACTGCTTTGCTGCCAATATCATGAACCAGTGCATTTTAATTATCAAAAAGTGGTAAACTCTGCAAATGTCAAGCTGTGCCTACACCACAGCATGTTTGATAAAAAGGTTGACCCTCAGGAAGGCAGTTATCTTAGTTTCTACCAATTCCTCCCTCAGCAAAGATAATACTGTGAAACAGCAGGAACACCTTCTCCCTCCTGGTGCACTAAAAAGAAAGCCAGGAGAGCAAATACTCACACGTGCAATTTCATTACTATAGGAGTTTCCACATAAAAGTTAATTAGGGAGAATGAAGAGTTGGCTCCTGCAGGGAAAAGGCATTAGAAATAAAAGAGAGGAGGCAGGTACGACTGATAGTGCTGGAACATTCAGAGACAGAATCTGAGTTGGAGCACCTGTATAAATTTTGCTGCTTTGGTAAAAGGATAAGGTAGTTCAGACAGGATTTTTCCTGGAGATGAAGGCTTTACAGAGTGGAAAAAGTGCTGGACTAGGCCTCAGAAGAAACAAACTCTACTTTCTTCACTGCGTCATACACACAAGTGGTATGGCAGTAGGAAAATCCCTTCTCTTCTCTTTTCCAGAAATTGCTCCCTTCCCTGTAAAGTGGAGATGACAATATCTGCACTACCTGCTCACAGAATAATTATGCAGATTAATTAGATAATGTCTCTGAAAGTTTTCAGGAAACTAGACCGTCCCCTATAAATAAAAGTAAATCCTATACATTTAATCTGGAAACGTGTCAATTGCATAATGACACTCTTAAATATAAGGGTTTCTAGTTACCTGCAAATTGGAGAGATGCTATTGGATGTGTTTTGTATATTTCATTTTTCTCCTCTTTTGGTACTAATTTTTTTTCTTCCACATAGTAACTCAGGCTATGTATTGATGGCTGTATTATAAAGCCTCTCAGATGTATTTATTCAAAAAACATTTACTGATACCTCATATGTGCCAGGCACTGTACTAAGCCCTCAGATAAATACCAAACTTTCTAGATACAGAAGGAAGGATTGTTTTAGTGCAGTTGCCAATGAATGATCAAGGATTAATTGATTAGATCTATCTCCTGAAGTACTGTGCAGTTAAAATATATATCTTACGAGATATACATTTTAAAGTAGAGGGTCAGCGAAAAAGAGGAAGACTCTCAGTGAGATAGACTTACACAGTGGCTGCGACAATGGGCTCAAACATAGCAACAATTGTGAGCATAGTTCAGGACTGGGCAGTATTTCATTCTGTTGTACATAGGGTCACTAGGAGTGGGAACCAACTCAAAGGTACCTAAAAACAACAAGATATTTTAATGACATGAGAAATATTTGTATTGAGCAAAAGAAGCATGATTAAATTGTGTATGGATCCTATAAAAAGTTATGCACAAATAAAAGTCTGAAAGGAAATATAGTAAAATGCTAGTAGTTGTATTTAGGTCCTAGTATTAGAGTTGGTTTTGTTCTTCCATATTTCTTGGTTTCTCCAATTTTCAATATTGGGAAAAAGAAACACTAAAAGTAAAATTGAAATGAAGTATTTGAATGAATATAATAAAACAAGCCACTGGCCATCTCTACCTACTTCAAATATATTTAAGTGCTTGCTTTTTGTTCGTATGGCTGTTCTAGGGGATTCCTTGTTTCTGAGTACCTGAGTGTGCTATTTTACGCATAGTGTTAGACCTTGTCTTTTGGAACTCTTAGACTGGTAAAGGAGTCCCTGGGTGGCACAAACAGTTAAGCAGTCAACTACAAGCTGAAAGGTTGGCAGTTTGAACCCACCCAGAGGCACCTCAGAAGACAAAACTGGTGATCTGCTTCCAGAAGGTCACAGCCTTGAACACCCTATGAAGCAGCTCTATTCTCCAGACATGTGGTCTCCATGAGTCAGAATCAACTCAAAAGCAGCTAATAACAGACTAGGAAAATGCTTAGTTGGAAAGAGATGGCCAAATTTAAGTTTTCTTTCCCTGGCTCTGCTATTTTACCCTCAATTTCAGGTTCAATAAGCCCCTTTTTTCCTTTGGACCTATAATCCAAACCCACTGCCATGGACTTAATTCCAACTCACAGCAACCCCATGGGGTTTCCAAGGCTGTAAGTCTCTACAGAAGCAGACTGCCACATCTTTTTCCCGCAGAGCTCCTGGTGGTTTAGAACCACAGAGCCTTCAGTTAGCAGTCCAGGGCTTTAACCACTGCATGACCCGGGCTCTTTTGGACCTATAATGGTGACAGTAAAAAGAAAATCTTCAGGCTCTACATCACCTAGACAATCGAACTCAGTTCCCTCTGTTTTCAGAAGCCTCGCGCTAGCTAAGTTCTTGGGACGCAACTCACATAGAGCTCAGACAGAAGTACAAAGACAGAACTGAATCAGCAAACATGAGATTTGGGTTTTAAAAGACCAAACAGGAGCTCACTTCATGGAATATTTTCAAGTTCATCATAAATTGAAAAAATTTAAGGGGGTGGGGAGGGCTGTCATAATTTACAACAAAGATATTCAGAAAATATTAACAATAGGCCTCTTCACATAGGTTTAGCTTCAATAAGCTTGTTGTACCCTTTGAACTGCTATAAAAAGCTATAAGCCTCTTCTTAATACCTCCCTTAACATTCTACCAAAATTGTATCTCAGCTTCCTGGTTCACCCCATGTCACTTTCCCTTACCTCTTTTCCTCCCATCTGAGATTATGACTTGTTTCTCATTCTTTGCAGAGTTATCTTTTCTGCCTATTCTTTATCATCCTTCCCCTTATCTGCTCTAAGTCTGCTGGCTCTCTCCCCTCAAGTTTTAAATATTCTCTAGAATATAAGAGAAATTTATATCCTCTTTCCTCCATATATCATTCTCTCTTTCTCTTCACAATCAAGTTCTTTGAAAGCATCGTTTATTACACTTTCTCCACTTCCTTCCTCCCACCTCTTACTCCTCAACACAGTTTTACTTGCAACCTTGTTTTGCTTCTTCTACCCTTATACTTTTTCCTAAGGATCCCAGACTTCCATCTTACCAAATCTATTGAACTCTTCATAAATTCTCTTACTGGACCTTTCTACTAGGACATAGCTTGATTGTTCCTTCTAGAAGCTCTTTCTTTGTCTTCTGTGATACTCTCTGTATGTTCTCCACCTGACCGTTTTACTTCTTTCTACTCCATGGAATCTTCTTCTTTTGTCCACCCCTCAAATGCTGTTGATACTACTGCTTTTACCCCTTAGTAGTACTCACAAAACATGACTACCTATCAAAATTACCCAGGGAATGCTTTAACATGAAGATTTCTGACGAATCAGAACCTTTAGGAGTAGTACCCAAGAATCTACCAGTTCCCCAAATAGTAATCATGAAATTTGCAAAATACCAGACCCTTGACTAACACTTGGGAACCTCTGCTCTACATTATATTTCTGTAAAGTCCATTTGTTTTCATTATTTTAGTTGTTTTATGTATACTAATAACTCCCACATACATACCTCACACTCTGACTTCTCTGAGCTTCAGATATATAGATTCAGAAGCCTGCTAGACATCTCCACTTGGAAGACACACAAGCATATCAAATGCATCGTGTCCATCTATGAACTAAACATTTTTCCTTTCCTCACCCTTAAACATGCTCCTTCTCTTATATTTTCACTCTCAGTTAATAGTACCACCATCCGCCCAGCTTCCCCAGCCAAAATCATAAATTCCTCTCACTCTCGTATGACTCACTCTCAGTCCCTTAAGCCCTGCTGAAGTGCCTTCTAATTATTTCTCAGATCTATCCTCTCTTTTTCAGAGTTTTATCCATACCATTTCAGGTACTTTCTAATAGGTCTCCTGATCGTCAATACTATCTACTCTGATTCCATCCTTAAAATCTTTCAATTGCTCTGCATCGCTACAACATAAAGTCCAAACCAACCTCCTTAACACGGTAAGCAGGATTCCCATCCCTGGCTGCTTGCTGTGTCATCTCTTTTTCACACATTGAACCACTTGTAGTTCCTGTACACTCCATGCTGTTTCCCACCTCTGTGTCCTTGATCTTGTTTTTTTCCCCCTTTTTCCTCTTTTCCATATCTTCTTCCTTCCTTCTTTACTTAGCTACTCCTGGTTCAAGATTCAATTCAGGTGTCATCTCCTCCTGGATGACTTTCCTGATTATTTCACCCCACCCCTAATGCCAGCCTGAACCAAGTCCTTTTTTTTTTTCCTCCTTACATAATGCTTCCTGAATACCTCCAACTGGACATTTGTGAAATCACGCTGAAATGATCCATTTACCTGTGTCTCACTACCTCCATCTTCCTGGCCTCTAAGTCCCATGAGGGCAGAAAACATTTCATGTTTGCATATATAATCATAACACAATGTGTGCTAAATGAATGTTTACCCAGCTCTGCCAAACTGAACTGCTTCCCATGAACCAAATTCCAAGAGCAAAAGCACATTTTGTATCTAGACAGAAAAGAATCAAATCTTTTTCTTTGTAGTTTATGCCCATAAAAAAAAGTCATTCTAGTTCCTTCCCCTTCCCCCAAATGATGACAGCAGTCCCTGTTATTCGTTTACCAAGCATTTACTGGGCACTTGTGGTATGTAATGAACTATGCTAGGATCCAGGGATGCAAAGATAAATGTGATAAAATCTCTCTCCACAAGGAGCTCCTATTCTAGTGGGGGAGAGAGAAATAGTACAGTGTGCTTAGTGCTCTGACAGAGGCTCAGAATAGCTGGTCTGGGACCCCAGAGGAGGGAGCAAGTGAATCATACACGTAATGGCTTCAAAGCCTGTGCTGGGTTATTCTACTCTTGTGAACACTTTGCTTTAAGTTATTCAAATGCCATTTCATATACTGACGTTTTTCCCCAAGTAGAGGAAAGGAACATGAGAGTAGGAACTGGTAGTTCCTTTCATCCCTTTTGGGCATCTGTTCAGACCTCTGTCCTACAGAAGAGGCAGTTACAGAACTCCACACCCAGAAAGTATACTGTAAATGTCTATCAAGTGAATGACGGGAACACCCTCACACTTACGTAAGAGGACACAAGCCACTTTTGATTTCAAAAGAAATTTGCTATAAAATAATTGATGTTTTTAGAAAATAAAAGTAAATCATTTGGCTCCCAAGGTAGCCTGATATTCCACTTCCGAGGGTATGAAAATGCCAAAGTATTTACTCTTTCAACACTCACCCTGACCAGTACTTCAAATGGTCCAGCTGAGCCATTTAACAGCAAGTCAATTATAGTTTCTTCCAGGATTCCATACATTATGGCCTTTCCCCAACCTGAAATAATCATAGCTCTCTAAAACATGACTCCTCATCCTAAATAAAAAGCCAGGAAACTTCTAAGTCCTCTCTCACAAATGTAGGGTCAGTTACTTCAGAAAACTTTGCTGATGTAAAAC
Organism: Loxodonta africana; assembly: GCF_030014295.1. Classification (NCBI taxonomy): domain Eukaryota; kingdom Metazoa; phylum Chordata; class Mammalia; order Proboscidea; family Elephantidae; genus Loxodonta; species Loxodonta africana. The sequence goes on from NC_087343.1 coordinate 64,351,886, forward strand.
CTGATGCAGAGAGGAAAAGTTACAACAAAAGCTTCTTTTCAAAGACTTTCATAGCCATACTCCCTCCCGCTGCCTCATTATGGTGCCCTTCCAGGCCTGGGCAGTGGGAGGTAACTAGAGCAGTTTTGTCGTGTGAATCATAGGACAGCATGGTGCGTAGTCTGCTGGCCAGAAGCCCAATATGGAAGGAGCCTCTGGGATGTGTCATCACCAGCTAAGCTACAACAGATCCATTGATAGCTTGGGCTAAAAACCCTTGAGTCATTATGAAGGAAAACAAAATGGTGACAAGATGATCTCCACGGAATCTCTGGTTCAAACTAAGCTGCTCACTATCTACTCTGAAAAGAGCAGTTCACTGAGACATTTTTCTTTTTCAATATTTTTCTACCTTAGATTATAGAAAAATTCTACCATGTGAATGATTTTAAATTTGAGAAGTGGCATTGTAGTTGAAGGCTGTGAAAATATGTACCACAAATCATAATCAGTATTTTCTATCCTAAAGTCAGCTCAGTTCTAAACATGAACCACTATGCCTCTCCAGCTCAAATAAGAACATATAAATGACAGATAGAAATGCAGGCAGATACAGAGAGATAGGTATCCATGTCATAAATCCTGGATTCTATTATGTATAACTTCCTTCATCTGAAGCATAAAAGGAAAACTATCATCTCAATAATCGCAAGCAAGGCCCTTCCAGAAATTCCTTTTTAAACCACCACACCCCTTTGTTCTTTTAGTTGCTTCCATTTATCAATTAGCAATGAATCCTACTTTTTATTTTCCTATAAAATCTACATTGTGATCATCTCTCTAAGAAAATCATTACAACTGAATTATTTTTAAACCCAGTAATACTATCAGGTTAGATTATATAGGACACAATGAGAACTTTGAAGAAAATATACCAGTGTTAAAGCAAAGATAAAAGAGACAAGGATAGTTGATTGGGCATCAAGCAGATTTTACTCAATGCAGGAGCATAAGTTTTTCTAATGAGGCTTTGGCAGAACAACTTTTATCCCAAGACCAAGTAACTCAGGAAATACCCTAAAGCTATCATTTCTCCCTAATTAACAATTGTTGCCCAATGAGTCATTGCCTGCTGACTATACAAACAGAAAAAAAGCAGGGCATAAAATGGAATTTAATGTTAATTAAAAGAAACATACCAAAAATAACACAACCAAGAATCCAACTAGAAGTGAAAATCCAAATTCATTAATTCTCTGCCCCTTGGGAAGCAACAATCCATTAACATCTTGCAAGGGAATGAGCCCACTGTGGTGGAGTCATTAACACCCAGACAGACTGAAGACTTTACATGTTCCTTGGTTTTAGTTGGAGCCAAGGAGCAAACTTTTCATCAGTGGTAAAAAGCATTTTTTTTTATGTTAAAAATGTAATGAGAGTCATTTTTACATACTTTTTTCTCTCATATTCAGGATATATGTAGGAGACAAAGTCAAGTCAAATTTTGCAGCAGAGTGCCTTTAAAAAAAAAAAAACTATTTTCATTCTTATGAAGATATTTTCTAGCTTACCCCATTTTGAAAGAAGTATCTTTAAGACAGTCCCTCAAAGAAGAATAAATTACATTAGAGATATTTATTCACAGAAGATGAAGAGAAGAGCAAAGCAAAATAGTGGAATATTATGAGTTTTGGAATCAGTCGTACCTAGATTTGAATTCTGATTTGGCAATTTTCTGATTTTGTGGCCTTGTAGAAGTTATTTAGCTCTTCTACATGTAGGTTTCACGGTCGATATGAACGTAGATATTGAAACCCACACCATAAAGCTACTGTGTAGGCATAAATATATGTGTAAACCAGAACCAAGCCAGTTGCTGTCAAGTTGATTTCAACTCATGAAGACCTCATGCATCAGAATAGAACTGTGCTCCACTGGGTTTTCAACAGTTAATTTTTCAGAAGTAGATCACCAGTTTGTGATGCCTTTGGGTGAACTTGAACTTCCAATCTTTCAGTTGGCACTACCACAGAGACTCTAACTTACATGTTGTTGTTATTGTTAGGTGCCATCAAGTCAATTTTCAACACACAGTGACCCCATGTGACACAGTAAAACTTCACCACAGGGTTTTCTAGGCTATAATCTTGACAGGATCAGATCACCAGGTCTTTTTCCCACGGAGCGGCTGGGTGGAACCAAACCACTAGTCTTTCAGTTAGCAGCCAAGTGCTTAACCACTGCATCACTAAGACTCCTAACTTACATGTAGGCACATATTAAAGTTCTATGCTTGATTCATTAAGGTGCTTCTTAAACATTAGTTTGATTTTACTTTGTCCTCTGAATCATCTTCAACACTGAAGCCCTCAGAGAATTCTAGGAAACAAAGCAAAATACAGTTATAATTAATTCTTTCAATTAGATGGTGGGGAAGCTCAAAATTTACTCTACAACCTGTTACCAAAAAAAAAAAAAAAAAACCAAACCCACTGCCGTCGAGTGGATTTCGACTCATAGTGACCCTCTAGACATGGTAGAACTGCCCCAAAGGTTTCCAAGAAGCACCTGGTGGATTCAAATTGTGACCTTTGGTTAGCAGCCATAGCTCTTAACCACCACGCCACCAGGGCATATTATAGTATATATTTTGCAACTTAAAGTAAGTAGACGACACAACCTTACTTGCTGAAAGCAAAGAGGACTTGAAGCACTTATGGATGAAGATAAAAGACTACAGCCTTCATATAGATTATACCTCAACATAAAGAAAACAAAAATCTTCACAACTGGACCAATAAGCAACATCGTGATAAATGGAGAAAAGGTTGAAGTTGTCAAGGATACCATTGTACTTGGATCCACAATCAATGCCCATGGAAGCAGCAGTCAAGAAATTAATGTATTGAGTTGGGCAAATCTGCTGAAAAAAGTCCTCTTTAAAGTGTTAAAAAGCAAAGATATTACTTTGAGGACTAAGGTGCGCCTAACCCAAGCCATGGTATTTTCAGTTGCCTCATACACATGCAAAAGCTGGACAACTAATATGGAAGACCGAAGAAGAACTGATGCCTTTGAGTGACGGTATTGACAAAGAATATTGAATGTACCATGGACTGCCAGAAGAACTAACAAATCTGTCTTGGAAGAAGTATAGCCAGAATGTTTTTTAGAAGAAAAAAAAAAAAAGTGAGGATGGTGAGACTTGTCTTGTGTACTTTGGACCTGTTATCAGGAGGGATCAGTCCCTGGAGAAGGACGTCATGCTTGGCAGAGGGTCAGCAAAAAAAGAGGAAGACTTTCAAGGAAATGGATTGACACAGTGGCTGTAACAATGGGCTTACACATCAGTTATGAGGATGGCACAGGACCAGGCAGTGTTTTGTTCTGTTGTACATATGGTTGCTATGAGTCAGAACCAACCTGATGGCACCTAATGACAACAAGAGCAGAGTAATCACTGTTTTTTTGTTTTGTTTTGTTTGTTTAAGGAGGCTCATATTTTACTTAAGCTGGAAAATTGTTTCATTAAAAATGTACTCTTCCCAGGGTTGTTATTCAGCAGTTCCACCGGCACAGGATGGGAGGAGCCTGTCCTGATTCTCCGGAGGCCCACGCACAGCACAAGATTTAACCTTGCGTTTCTGTGTTCAGGCTTTTCCACAGCCTTCAAGTAAGGTCACACGAACGTTCCAAGCCTAACATTCGGAGGTTTGAAATCCTTTTCCCTTTGATGCTTCCTTCTTCTAGCGCTCATTGAAGAGCCTCACAAATGAAGCCTATCACCTTCCTTTCAAGAAGTTAATTTTAACACCCAGTTTCAGCTGTTAGCACTAAGCAGCTGCCGAATTTCCAGGGCTCCAGAGCAATTCAGCCCCCATCAATCATGTCCGACAAAGCAACACCAGAATGGATCTGAATATTTTAAATGTGGGTGAACTGGAATGCCAACTGAAACGTGAAAAATTACAGGTCGTAGCCCGGCTAGAAACGTCATCTCCTCTTAGAAAACTAAGAAAGCATGCATATTGTGAAAGAACTGAATCACTTTACCAGTTGAAAACAACGGTGCACAGGTGAAAAACGGCGGCAACCATGGTGCTTTAAATGTGTGTCACTCTCCACAGTCGTGGCAATAATCCATTGTTCCCCATCAGATTCCTGAAAGGGCTCACTACACTTCTGCAGAGTCTCCCATTCTAGGGCTTTGACCCGTAATTTTTTTCGTTCCAGTTAGCATTCTGGATCACCTAAATTAAAAAAATTCGGGTCTGTTCTTATTTCACTTGTTGGCCATAACTGAACCAGTTCACACTGGTTTGAAGCCCTGCAAGTTTCTCAGTAAATTTCAAGGGCTCTGAGTGTAGAGAAAGGACAAGCAGAGAGCCCTGACACAGAAGAAAACCCACCTCCGATCGCCATAATTACCCAGTGGAGGTTCGGCGCTTTGTAACTATAATCGGAGCCTGCGTTGAACCATTGCCATTCATGTGGTACCCATTTAGCACTCGAAATTATATTTTGTTCCCCTCTTCATTCATAATGGTTATGGGGAATGGGAGCGCATAACAGCAAAACACCACAAAGATCATTTTGCTAATAAATGGATTTCTTACTGAAAATAGAAAATGGCAGTTTCTTTTCTAAGGATTTCACTACCTTTTGTCAACCAGTGGCTTATTAGCTCAATTTTTCAAAAGGGCAAGGACGCTTAGAAAGCTGGAGATTTTTTTATCTTTAAAAATCTTTTTGTTTGCTTATTTGTTTAGAAAGGTTCAGGGCCTTTACGAAGAAGTGATATAAGCTGAAGCATATAAGCTGCAAAATAAACCCAAATGTAATGTCTGAAATCTAACTTGGAGTTAAAAGAGCCTTCAAATTTTCAACTCATTTAAAACCCTGCCATCACGAAGGTCCTTTTCTAAACCATACCGAAGATATTGGTATTGATTATCCTAGTCTTAAAAAAAAAAAAAAATTACTGCAAAAAAAAGACCCCATAGTCCCCTGTAACAGCTAGAATTCTTTATGACCTTTTTTGGGGGGTGTGGAGGGAGATGCACTGAGTTATCAGTTATATTTAGCCTAAATCATTCTATTACAATATTTCAAATCCTTAAAAATATTAGTAGTACTAACTTTTTAAGAGAGAAATTAAATTATTCTTGGTTTTCTCTATTTAGCTTTGAAGGATTTAGAACATCCTGCCTCTGTTACTTACTGTGTGATTTTGGACAAATTACCTAACCTCTCTGTACCTAAGTTTCTTCATCTGTAAATTGGAACTACAATATCCTGCTTCATAGGATTATTGGGAAGAATACAGTGGTTATAGATTTAAACACGAAGTATCATCATCCTATCTCCTTCTTGTTCTGGAAAAAGACTATAATTTACTTACATAGACTGCAAAATAAATGTGTAATGGGGACCACTTATTCACTCTAAATCATGTTGTTCCATGAGGTACACAGTCACTGAATCAATTACCATAGCCTGGCCCCAGAATCAGAATGGGACGTGGGAGTAGAGAGATGATTAACACACCAGATAGGCTGAAGGGAAAAAAATCCATTTTAAGCTCCACAAGAGATTTTCTCACTGGATCTCCTCATACCAACATGGAACAGAAATATCATTTTAGGCACACTAGAGGAGAGCAACCACAAGTTTAGCTCGTGTGCTAAGGGACACTGAAGAGATCTTACAGATCTCGTGTGGCCCTGGTGGGGAAAGTCAGGTGGCTAAGAGTGCTGGCTGGGGTGGGGGCGGAGGGAGGTTAAAGTGATGTTAAAGCTGAGAGCAACAAGTCACAATTCCCAAACTGGGAACCACAGCCCCAGCAAGAGAGGGGTGCCAGCCTACTTGACTGAGACAGGTAGCTGAGTTCCCTAAGAACAACTCCTGTTATTTGCTCATGCCAAAAGCACAGAACAAAAGAGCATTAAACTAGTTTCAGATACTTCAAAAGTAGTGGCAGCAAGGACAGAGCCCAAATCATTGTAGCGACAAGCGACACAAGAGTACTTATCTACATGACAGTCTTCTTCTCACACCGCTAGGAGAACAAAACTGGTCTAATTACTATAATCAAAAACATTTACCAGGCACTTATTGTGTACCAGGCAATGTTCTAATCACTTAAAACCTATTAACTCATTCATTCAGTCCTCATGAAATTCTGTAAAATAACCACCATTTTAATACACAATTTGTAGATGAAGGAGTGGAGACAGAGAAAGGTTAATTAACTAGCCCAAGATTACATGGCTAACAAGTTTTTAGCCCAGGATATGTAAGTTTTCTCCTGCCCCCGATGCCATTTTGTTTTCCAGGAGAGGAAAGGCTCATTGAAGAGGAGAAAAAGAGTCCTGACATAAAGCTAAACTTGAATTAATTGAATATTTACTCAAAAGAAAACATTATAATCTCTAAAAGAAGTAAAGGTTCATTTTTTTTCCTCCTTCATCAGTGGGAATAGTGGCTCTAGAGACAGAAGATTGATTATAGGAGATGAGGAAACCAACATTGTTTCCATACCTGAGTTGAAGTAGGTAAATGTTGCCCCTGTAATGGATGTAAATCAATAAAAGTATACCAAACTTTGAGTACAAGATAGAAATTTCAGTCTAATTCCATCACTCTCCTTGCTCCCAAATTCACTTTGAATCAATAAAGAAATATAGAAATAGAAAAATAGGGAAGAGTGCCATTGATTTAGGGAATTTCTGTAAGACAATCTGCAGGGACCAGACTGTGAAAGGTATTATCCAGTCCATGAGTCCACACACTGCAGGACTATGAGAAGGGTTTAATAGTAGAAAATCTATTGACATAATTCTTCATATCAAGAGAACAAAGGAGCAGAAAAACACATAATCCTAAGAATGGCCAAAATGCTTGTGAAAAAATCAACATTGAGTCCTAATTTTTAAGATTCAATAAAACAAAAATGTAAGGCATACCTTTCTCAAACAAATAGCCAACGTCTTATTTAGTGATGAAGCAATGAAGATATATTCCATTAAAGTCAGCAGCAGGAGAAGCAGTATCAGCACCCTTAGTCAGCACTGTGTTTTAATTGCTAGCCAGTAAATCTGACAAGAGTCATAAATATCAGAAAAGAGGAAGTGAATCTATCATTATTTGAAAATCATAGAACTCTACTTGAAATACCCAGAGAATGAATGAAAATAAATTTAGTAAGGTGACTGACTACAAATAAACATTTCCCTATATGCCAACATTTGCAAGTGTAATAACTACAAAAAAATAAAAATAAACCAAAAGAACTAGGTGTGAAAAATATTTTTTTGGTTTTTGTTTGTTTATTTTTTAGAAAGGTACAAGGACTCTATGAAATAATGAACTGTAAAACCTTAATGAAGTACATAAAAAGAGACATAAAAAGAAACAACATGTTTCTGAAGAGGGAAGCTAGCACATGTAGCTTCAATCTAAATTATTTCTCTATTTAATTATATTTAACTTTTTATTACATAAACTTTCACATACACACAAAGGTAGAAAGAATAGGACCATGAACCCCACGTACCCATTGACTAGCTCCAATAACGTCAGCATTTTTCCAGTCTTTCTTTATCTATCCCCAACATTCACTTTCCCCACCCTACTCCCCCTGCTAGATTTCTGAAAAAACAAAAATAATGAAAGGAGAATTTCTGTAATAATTAAAATAATTAATCCTGGTATGAAAATACAACAGAAATCAGTGGAACAGAGCAAAAACCGCCAAAAGGGTGCAAATATATGTAAGAATCTGTTGGTTGATAAAGGTGTAATTTTCTATCTGCCTTTAGAACACAGGCTAATCAATAATTGTTTTGGGACAACCAGATAATCTTTTGGGGGAAAAAAACCCATATCTATCTTCACGTTATGCCAGAATAAGTTCCAAATGACTTCAAGATTTAAGTGTGAAAAATGAACTCACAGGGGTACTAAAAGAAATAATATGTGAATATTTTATTTCTCAAAGGGTAAGGAAGGTCTTTCGAAGCATTATATATGCCATTATATTATGCACTTTGCTAAGTGCACAAACTATAGAGGAATATAACGATTTAATTAATTTTCAAAATGTAACTTTCTATACATTAAGAAATTTAAAAATACAAAATATAAACTAGGGAAATATTGCAACATATTTTACAGATAAAGAGTTACTACACAAAGAACTCTTATAAAAATCAGTAAGAAAAATAAATATGCTCCAGTAGAGAGACAAAGGGCACGAACAGGCAGACTCACAAAAAGTAAATTGAATTTTTAAATAAATAGGTGCAAAAATCGGCCTCACTAGTGGTGAAATAAGTAAAAATTAAAAAAAAAAAAAAACAATTTTGTCTTCAGATGCTACATTAAAGGAAATACCAACATTCAATGCTGGAGCCCTCATTTACTGCCAGGGGGATATAATCAGTACAATATTTCTAGACAAGTATTTGGCAAACATATCAAAAATCTGATACACACGCATGTCCTCTGAATCAGCATGGAAAAGAAGGACACAGAGATGTATGTGCAAAGATGGGTGATCAAAGAAAGCATTGTTCTTAATAGAAATGAATGTTAATAAATTAAATGCCCAACAGTAGTGAGTTAACTAAATTAATATTGCTAGAAAATGCAATGGAATATCGTGGGAGGCTATTGAAGGTAATGATGTCTATGTAAAATTGCTAAGTAAAAAGTACAGGTTGTAAAATTTTATAATATGGTTCTATTTCTGTACTATACATGTTATGCATAGAAAACAACCTGTAAGGATATGCATCAAAATATTAACAATGTTTAGCTCTGGGATATGGGCAGGCTTTCTACTTTTGTTTCTGGGTCTAATCTAATCTAATAATTCTACAGTAAACATGTGTTATTTGTGTCATAAAAGTTTTTACATAGAAAAAACATACATGGTTAATAGCTTTATGTATAGTTTACAGCTAAAGACCAAACAAAGTTGGAGGAAGAAAGAATGATCATCGAATTCCTTAGTCAGAATTGGGTTGATGCTTCTAATAAGAAAGCCATCGTGTCTTGATGAGATGGGATATTTCAGGTTGTTAACACCTATTATTCCCTGGCTCCTATGAAATATGAGGCTGGCTTTGAAATTCAACCATAATTATAAAAATTCAAACGCACAGTGATTAGCAGTTGGTTCACAAGAGTACTAACAAAGTTAATGAAGGCAAAGAATTGTAAAGGCAATAGATGATTAACACGTTCATAAAAATGTGCATTTTTTAATTTTGTCAATTATTGTCCCTGAAGTGAACATTAACTTATATCTTTAAGACTCAAAATTCTATTAACTGAATTAACTGTGTAAAGAAGCACTTGCCAAGACATTTTGCTATAAATTAAGAGAGCAACCACACTGTTTAAAAGCAAGTATGCAGGAAATCTCCAGGTTCCATACCACATCCCCCCAGAGCTCACTGGATCCTTGGCCTAGCATTGTGCTCAGGAACAATCTTATTTCCAGTCAAAAGGATGTGGGGTTGCCATGAGTCAAAATCAATTCAACAGAAACGAAAAACAACATATTAATGGACAAAAAAATAAATAAATAAAATTTTTTTTAGAGAGCGGGAAAGAAAAGAGACATTTGTTAAATGGCGGCTTCTTGAGCACATTGGCGAAAAAAAAGTCTCCAGGCATTGACAGAATACCACTTGAGATGTTTCAACAAATGGAGGCAAAGCTGGAAACACTTGTCTATGCCAAGAAATTTGGAAGACAGCTACCTGGCCAACCAACTGGAAGAGGTCCATATTTATACCCATTCCAAAGACAGGTGATCCAACAGAATGTGGAAATTATTGAACAATATCATTAATATCACACCCAAGTAAAATTTTGCTGAAGATAATTCAGAAACAGTTCCAGCAGTGCATAGACAGGGAATGGCCAGAAATCCAAGCCAGGTTCAGAAGAGGACACGGAACAAGGATTATCATCGCTGATGTCAGATGGATCTTGGCTGAAAGCAAAGAATGCTAGAAAGATGTTTCAAAAAAAAAAATTTTTTTTTTTTTTTTGAACCCGTCTTTTATTGGCTATGCAAGGGCATTCAACTGTGTGGATCATAACGAATTACGGATAACATTGCGAAGAATGGGAATTTCAAAACACTTAATTGTGCTCATGTGAAACCTGTACATAGACCAAGAGGCAGTCTTTCCAGCACAACAAGGGGATGCTGAGTGGTTTAAAATCAGGAAAAATGTGTGTCAGGGTTGTATCCTTTCACCGTACTTACTCCATATGTATGCTGGGCAAATAATCTAAGAAGCTGGACTATATAAAGAAGAATGTGGCATCAGAATTGGAGGATGACTCACTAACAACCTGCAATACACAGATGACACAACTTTGCTTGTTGAAAATGAAGAGGAATTAAAGCCCTTACTCATAAAGATCAAGCTAAAGCGTCCAGTATGGATTACACCTCAACATAAAGAAAACAAAAATCCTATCAACTGGGCCAATAAGCAACATCAAGATAGATGGAGAAAATATTGAAGTTCTCATGGGTTTCATTTTACTTCAATCCATAAACAATGTCCATGGAAGCAGCAGTCAAGAAATCAAACGACTTATTGTATTGGAAAATCTGCTGCGAGATATCTCTATAAAGTGTTAAAAAGCAAAGATGTTACTTTGAGGACTAAGGCATATCTGACCCAAGCCATGGTATTTCCAGTGGTCTCATATGCATGTGAAAGCTGGACAATGAACAAGGAAGATCGAAGAAGAATTGATACCTTTAAATTATGGTGTTGGCAAAGAATATCAAATATACCATGGGCTGCCAGAAGAATGAGTGAATCTGTCTTGGAAAGAAGTACAGCCAGAATGTTTCTTAGAAGGGAAGTTGGTGAGATTTCATCTCACAGACTTTGGATATGTTATCAGGAGGGACCAGACCCCTGAAGAAGGGCATCGTGCTTGGTAAATTAGAGGGTCAGCAAAAAAGAAGAAGACACTCTATGAGATGGATTGACACAGTGGCTGCAACAATGGCTCAAATATAGCATCGATTGTGAGGATGGTACAGGACCAGGCAGAGTTTCGTTCCATTGTACGTAGGGTCACTACGTACTGAAACTGACTGAAGGGCACCTAACAACAACAACAGCTTCTTCATAGACAGGGTGCTTATATCTATTGTTTTATTTTTATTTTTTTCTTTATTGAACTTTAGATGAAGGTTTACAGAACAAACTAGTTTCTCATCAAACAGTTAGTACATACATTGTTGTATGACACTGGTTAACAACCCCATCACAAGTCAACACTCTCCCTTCTCAACCCTGGGCTCCTTATTACCAGCTTTCCTGTTCCCTCCTGCCTTCCAGTCCCTGCCACAGGGCTGGTGTGCCTTTTTAGTCTTGTTTTGTTCTATGGGTCTGTCCAATCTTTGGCTGAAGGGTGAACCTCAGGAATCGCCTCATTGTTGTTGTTGTTGTTAGATGCCGTCCAGTCGGTTCCAACTCATAGCGACCCTATGCACAACAGAATGAAACACTGCCCGATCCTGTGCCATCCTCACAATCGTTGTTATGCTTGAGCTCATTGTTGCAGCCACTGTGTCAATCCATCTCGTTGAAGATCTTTCTCTTTTTCACTGACCCTCTACTTTACCAAGCATGAAGTCCTTCTCCAGGGACTGATCCTCCTGACAACATGTCCAAAGTATGTAAGACACAGTCTCACCATTCTTGCTTCTAAGGAGCATTCTGGTTATACTTCTTCCAAGACAGATTTATTTGTTCTTTCGGCAGTCCATGGTACAGTCAATATTCTTTGCCAACACCACAATTCAAAGGGGTCAATTCTTCTTCAGTCTTCCTTATGCATTGTCCAGCTTTCATATGCATATGATGTGATTGAAAATACCATGGCTTGGGTCAGGTGCACCTTAGTCTTCAGGGTGACATCTTTACTATTCAACACTTTAAAGAGGTCCTTTGCAGCACATTTACCCAATGCAATGCATTGTTTGATTTCTTGACTGCTGCTTCCATGGCTGTTGATTGTGGATCCAAGTAAAATGAAGTCCTTGACAACTTCAATCTTTTCTCCATTTATTATGATGTTGCTCATTGGCCCAGTTGTGAGGATTTTTGTTTTCTTTATATTGAGGTGTAAGCCATACTGAAGGCTGTGGTCTTTGATCTTCATTCTAAGTACTTCAAGTCCTTTTCACTTTCAGCAAGCAAGGTTGTGTCATCTGTATAACCCAGGCTGCTAATGAGTCTTCCTCCAATCCTGATGCCCTGTTCTTCTTCATATAGTCCAGCTTCTTGGATTATTTGCTCAGCATACTGGTTGAATAGGTATGGCGAAAGGATACAACCCTGATGCACACCTTTCCTAACTTTAAACCAATCAGTACCCCCTTGTTCTGTCTGAACAGCTGCTTCTTGATCTACATAAAGATTCCTCATGAGCACAGTTAAGTGTTCTGGAATTCCCATTCTTCACAATGCCATCCATAATTTGTTATGATCCACACAGTCTAATGCCTTTGCATAGTCAATAAAACACAGGTAAACATCCTTCTAGTATTCTCTGCTCTCAGCCAGAGTCCATTTGACATCAGCAATGATATCCCTGGTTCTATGTCCTCTTCTGAAACCAGCCTGAATTTCTGGCAGTTCCCTGTCGAAATACTGCTGCAGACATTTTTGAATGATCTTCAGCAAAATTTTGCTTGCATGTGATATTATTGATATTGTTCTATAATTTCCCCATTCGGTTGGATCACTTTTCTTGGGAATAGGCATAAATATGGATCTTTTCCAGTCAGTTGGCCAGGACGCTGTCTTCCATATTTCTTGGCATACATGAGTGAGCATCTCCAGTGCTGCATCCACTTGTTGAAACATCTCAATTGATATTCCATCAATTCCTGGAGCCTTGTTTTTTGCCAGTGCCTTTGGAGAAGCTTGGGCCTCTTCCTGCAGTACCATCTGTTCCCAATCATATGCCACCTCTTGAAATGGTTGAACACCGACTAATTCTTTTTGGTATAATGACTCTGTGTATTCCTTCCATCTTCTTTTGATGCTTCCTGCATCGTTTAATATTTTCCTCATTACTGAGCTGAAAGTGTGTCCGGGGGCCACACTCTCAGGGTTTCTCCAATCTCTGTCAGGCCAGAAGTCTAGTCTTTCTTTTTGACTTAGCATTTTTTTCTACATTTTTCTCCAGCTCTGTCCAGGGGCCTCTATTGTGATCCCTGTCAGAGCAGTCAGTGGTGGCAGCTTGGCACCATCTTGTTGTACTGGACTCAGCCTGGTGGAGGCCATGGTAGATGTGGCCCATTAGTCCTTTGGACTAATCTTTCTCTTTTGTCTTTATTTTTCTTATTCTTCTTTGCTCCCAAAGGGGTAAGACCAGTAGAGTATCTTAGATGGCCGCTCACAGGATTTTAAGACCCCAGACCTTAGTCACCAAAGTAGTGCGTAGAACATTTTCTTTATAAACTCTGTTATGCCAGTTGAGCTAGATGTTCCCTGAGACCATGGTGCCCATAGCCCTCAGCCCAACAATTTGGTCCTTCAGGGAGTTTGGAGGTGTCTATGAAGAAAAAAAAAAAATTTTTTTTTTCTTTTATGGAGTTACATGGCCTTGCCTTGTCCAGGTTGTGCTGGCTTCCCCAGTACTGTGTACTGTCGTACCCTTCACCAAAGTTACCGCTCATCTTTTGTCTGTTAAGTGTTTCTCCATCCCCACCTCTCACCTCTTTCATAACCATCAAATATTGTTTCTTTTTGTATGTAAATCTTTTCATAAGTTTTTACAGTAGTGGTCTCATACAATGTTTGTCCTTTCGTGATTAACTTATTTCACTCAGCAGAATGTCTTCCAGATGCATCCATGTTATGAGATGCTTCACAAATTTATCCAACATTTTCTTTGTTCCTCTTACTCTCCTGTGCTGAGTTCCTTTTGTTTGTTGCTTTCTTTTTCATTTCTTTTGTTTTTGTAGATTTTGTTTTTATTGAGACTTTATGTTTTTCTTTATTTTGATGAGTAGGTTTGTCAACTTTCTTTGTGGTCACCTTGAAATTTACTCTTATCTTCCTAGGTTTGATCCAGTCTATTATTACTTGGTATCACCTTACCTTCCTCTCCATTAGAAAGTTCTATACCTATACTGTTTATACCCTCTTTTATTGTTCTGATGTTGTTGTCATTTACAGATTAACCTCTCTGTTTCCCTGTTGCAAGTGTTTTGGTTTTGGATAGTCCTTGAGAGTTCATTTCTTAGGTTGGTATCTGGCTGGTACAATCTTGCATCCTAGATTCAGGCAGTGGTATGATGCTGTTTTTTCTCAGACTGAAGGACTCCCTTTAATAATTCTTGTACGTTTGGTTTGGTTTTTACATATTCCCTTAATTTCTGTTTATCTGGAAATGACCTAATTTCACCATCATATTTGAATGAAAGTTTTGCAGAATATATTATTCTTGGTTGGCAATTTTTGTCTTTCAAAGTTTTATATAAGTCATCCCATTGCCTTCTTGCCTGCATGGTTTCTGCTGAATAACTAGAGCTTAGTCTTATTGTTTCTCCTCTGCATGTGACTTTTTGTTTTTCTCGAGCTGCTTGCAGGATTTTTTCTTTGTCTTTGGTTTTAACGAGTGTGATTATGATACGCCTTGGTGTTTTTCTTTTGGGGTCTATCCTATATGGGGTTCGTTGAGCTTCTTGGATGGTCAGCTTTTCATCATTCATGATATTAGGGAAGTTTTCTGTCAGCAGTTCTTCAACGATACTCTGTGTTTTCTGTTTTTTCTCCCTGTTCTGGAACTCTGATCACTTGCAAATTTTTGCTTTTGATTTTATCCCACATAATTCTCAGGGTTCCTTCATTTTTCTCCATTCTTTTTTCTGATTTTTTCCTCAGAGTTGTAGCCAAGTGTTTGTGTTCAATTTCACTGATTCTGTCTTCCATTATTTCGAACCTGCTCCTCAGCCCTTCTATGACACTGTCCATTTCTGAAATCTTGTTGTTAATCTTTTAGATTTCTAATTGCTGTTTTCGTATGATTTCTAATTGTGGATTTATTTTGGCATCTTGTTCTTGTATTACTTCCCTGAATTGTTCCATTTCCTTTGTCTGTATTTTCCATGAATTTGTCTGCCTTTTCCAAAAATTTGCGTATATTTTCCTCATGTTTGTCTGCTTTTTGCTTCAACTTTTGGATTGCTCTGAATATTAGAGATTTGAATTCCCTGTCAGGTAGTTCTAGTCCCTTTTCTTCTACTGGAAAGTCATCTGATATTTTATTTTGGATGCCTACTGGACCCATCCTGTCCTGTTTTTTTTATATGTTTTGATATTGTCTGCTGCCTTTGGAACATTCAGTAGTTATTTTCTTTGTTTCTTAATTGTAGATTTATTTGTTTCATCCTGTTTTTTTTTTGTTTTGTTTTGTTATGTCTGAGCAGGCAGGTTGTGCATTCTTTGTTGTCTGCTTGTCTATAGCCACGATACTTTTCCCCAATTTGCCCAATGGGCAGGGCCAGTCATTCAGCTATGGTGCAGCAGGGCAGGTTCAGCTGAAGGGGAGGGGCTGGGCAGGTTCCAGTAGGCCATGCCTGTATATCTATTATTTAACTTAGTCTTCAAAATTCAAAATCAAAATTTGTGTGAATAGGTGACATTTTCACATCCTACAGATGATAAAACAGAGCCTAAGATAAATAACTTTTCCAAAGTGGCACAAGTTATAAGCAGTAGAGGTGAGATTCAGACCCATTATCTGTCTAGTTCAAAGCTTTGCCCTTTCCTGTATGGACTAGTCTGATTTTGGGTTCCTTCTAGCAATTGAGGGAGTCCCTGGGTTGTGCAAATGGTTAACTTCTCAACTACTATCTAAAAGATTGGCAGTTCAAACCCACCCGGAGGCATCTCAGAAGACAGGCCTAGGATTTGCTCCCAAAAGATCACAACCTTGAAAACTCTATGGTGTAGCTCTCACACATGTTGGTCATGAGTCAGAAATGACTTGATGGTAACTAACAACAACAACATCTAGCATTTGGGAGTTCTGGGTAGTACACTTAACACACTCAGCTGCTAACCAAAAGGTTGAAGGTTGAGTCCACCCTGAAGCACATCAGAAGAAACACTCAGTGATTTAATTCTGAAAAATCAGTCATTGAAAATACTATGAAGCACAGTTCTACTCTGGCACACATGGAGTCACCATGAATCAGAGTCGACTCCATGGCAACTATTTTTTCTAGCGACTAGAGGTGAGACAGCTTGGAGGTTAAGCACACAGACTTTTGAGCCAGCAATGTTTGGGCTCAAATCCCCACTGTGCCACTTATTAGATGTAGTAGAAAACATGTAGTAAGTATCAATAAATGTTCCCTGTATTTATTATTATTATTATTTATGGTGGGTCTGTGGTCACTTTGTGCCTCATCGTTAACAGCTGGTCATTGTCTTATCCCCCCCCCCCTTCCTTTTCTCCCAGGTTCCTCCCTGACAGCTCTCTAACCCTACAATTCTGATCCCCAGCTCAGTGGGCAGAGCCCTGCTGCAGGCTGCCAGACCTTCCTAGGCCAGCTGCATGCCTGCTGCCCTTCCTGGAGCGCCACAGTCAGCCCACCATCAGGCTCTGTCATGCTGTGCTCTGCCTGTCCATGGGGTGCCACCTGTGAACCTTTGCAGGACCTTTCACAGTGACAGCTTGCTTGGCTGTGCCACCTACCACTTGTCACCCTTCTCTTGGAACACTGTGTTCTGCTTGCAAACTGGCAAAATGTCCTTTTGTCTCTGACAGTGTCACCTGTCCCTCCCCTTGGGTTAGATCTTATTTCTAGATTCTGGCACCACAAAATCTGAAAGTGCTCTCAGTCTGACCTGCCCATTGTCCACTGAGTCTTAGCTCGCATTCAGAGGAGGGAAAAGGAAAAGCTTCTAATGCTGGAGAATGTAGACTCCTCCAACCTCCAGAGTATTCTGCAAAGCCCCCTAAAAAGGCAGTGCAAGATGGGAGCTTTCAATGCCCTTCACTGCAAAAACTGGAGAAACTGCGCATATTCAATCCATGTCCCTAATGGAGTATCTCCAAACGTGATATGATTCTGTATGATTCTGAAAATATGTCCAAGTGTTTCTTGAGGCAATGTTGATTTCTCCATTCAAAAGAAGCCCCTCTCAGCTTCTTTTCCTTCTGCCAAAACACACTCAGTGGCTCTGGGCACTTGGTCAGATTCATCTCACCAAATAGAAGGATTTGCAGTTTAACACCTAATTTGAAATCACCGGCAGATCAGTCGTCTCTTCTGCCCTGGCTCTCTCATCTTATGTTAATAAGTGCTTAACACTGCCTCAGAAGTTCAAATCCTTTCCAGATTATCTTTAATACTATAGACATCTACTGCAAGGAAACAGCAAAGTATTTAGGTGGCTTGTGCAGAAAAAACAAAATATCCAAAGGCTTCAAAGAACAGCTTTCCCTATCTTCTTTTAAAAAAAGGAATTTTTTTTTTTTTTTTGCCTCTCAGATTGACTCAGACTCATGTAGTTCCCACGTGCGTCAGAGTAGAACTGTACTCCACAAGGTTTTCAGTGGCTGACTTTCCAGAAATAGATCACCAGGCCTTTCTTCCAAGGCACGTCTGAGTAGACTTGAACCCCCAACCTTTCAGTTAGCAGTTAATTAATATTTTACTTACCTTCCCTAAACCAAAAACACTAAACCCATTGCCATCGAGGTGATTATCTTCCCTAGTGCCCTAGAAATAGAATAACGAATTCTTTGGCCTCATCATACATCCAAAGTCTCCCATGATTTCTTCTCAGATTTCTAAATACTAGCATTTTCATTTTGCTCTTTGAACATGAATACTTTGCACTTACACAATGCCTTTCACCCAAAGTTCTCAAAAGTACTTTATACAAACATTTTACAATATCGAAGCCGGTATTCAAATTTCAGAGTTAATGAAATGGAGGCAAAATCTCCCAGCGACTTTCCTGAAATATGTCTGCACACAAGATGAATGGAGCTGATATTAGTTTGGAAGGAACTACTATTGGATAAGCCACATTTTACCCTAAAATGATGCCATGTTTTCTAGCAGGACTCAGGATAAAAAGCCAAATATTTGTTGAGCATCTTCTATAGATGCAACATCTATTGTGGAAAGTGTTGTAGGGAGAAAAAAACATATGAAGATATAAATGTCTTTAAGCACTTACAATCTTGTTCAGAGAACAAGTTCGACACTAGAAACAATTATAGAACACTGCAGTCTATAATTAGAGCTTAATAAATTGTGTGGTACAGCTAACAAATTCAAAAGTAATTAAGGAAAGAAAAAATGAGAGAGATTGTTGTAGGCTAAAACCAAAATCAAACCCATTGCCGTCAAGTCAATTCTGACTCATATATGACAGAGTAGAAGTGCCCCACAGAGTTTCCAAAAAGCACCTGGTGGATCTGAACCGCTGACCTCTTGGACAGCAGCCATAGCACTTAACCACTACGCCCCAAGGTTTCCTGTTGTAGGCTAGGGACATAAAAATACAAAGTTTATAGTCTTTAGCTGGATCTTAAAAAGTAGGTACGTGTATAGATAGGTAGAAAAGAAAGGGAATAACATTCATGCCGGAAAAGAACAGCATGGGAAAAATAGACATGAAGTCACTGGAGACAGGACAGCAACTAGTAAGCAGTTGTACAGTGGAGGAAGGTTGGCAGGCAGTTAAGGAGGAAGGCAGAAAAGAATGAAAAGAAAGCCATCTCAACTAAAGCAGAGGATTTGTTATAGGGAGTGGAGGGAAATAATCTAGAATCATTGAATTGAAATGAGACTATGTGGAGATTCGAGGGCTAATTTAAGAGATTGGACTTGATCCAGTAGGACACCAGTGCAAACTCTTAGCAGGTGCACGGCATGACAGAGCTCTGCGTTAGGAAGAACATTCAGCCCACAGCGGATGAAAAAAATGGGAGGTGGTCCAATTCTGCCATTTGTTTGTTTTCTTACAGAAATCTTTATTTTACAGCATAAATTGGCAAGACCTTATTCTCCTGTCATTATTAGTGAAATTTTGAATAGCTACAAAGATATTTTGAATATCTGTTCAAATAGGAAGAGTGAAGTATTTTACATAGGATTTTTACAAGAATTAAATTAGACCACGGATAAAACTAAAAACCAGTTGCCGTAGAACAGATTCTGACTTATGGTGGCCCCATGTGTTTCAGGGTAGGACTGTGCTTCATAGGGTTTTCAAGGCTGTGACCTTTCAGAAGCAGGTGGCCAGGCCTTTCTTCCGAAGCACCTCTGGGGGGTTCAGACCTCCAGCCTTCCAGTTAGTGTAAATATTTGCACCATCCAGGGACCCCAGATCACGTATAAGAAGTGACGGCTATACAGAAGGCACTCAGTAATCTCTACTCTTTTCAACAAGCTATTTCCATGCTTTACAAATATTCAGAGATGTGCTAGAAATGAGATTTTGAGATTTGGACAAAGTTATCACACGGAGCATCCGAAAAAAGTTCTAGGACAAGCCCAGCTTGGTATTTCATCAAGCAATGATCCGATCTTGTTTCCGTGTGATCAGCATAGACCTAGGACTACTGCTCATTCCAAACGGCTTCATAAGTAAAATGAGCCTGCTGAATATTGACCCCAAGTTTGAATGCAGTAAGTTCTTACAGTACTTTTGTTACTGTGCATGCAAACTTAGATTAAGAAACAGTTGGAGCAAATATGGGGCTTTTATCCATTCATTCTTTCTTTCAACAAGTATTTATTGAATACCTACTAGTGCCAAGGGAAATTAGTAATACATGAGTCATAGACCAGTAAGCAAAAAGACAAAAATTCCTACATTCATTTACCATATATTCTAGAGGGGGAAGGCAGATAATAACTTAATAAATAAAATATAAGCAAAATAAGAGAGTCATGAATAAAACATATATTGTTAAATTGTGCTTTCTGCAAAAAAAAAAAAAAAAAACTGAAGTGTATGGGTGGTGACTGCAATTTTAGATAGAATGACCAGGAAAAAGTTTCTTTAGAAAGACATTTGATTAAAGGCTGGAGGTGGTACGGAACAAGGCCTGTAAGTGTCCTGGTGTGTTTGAAGCAAACCATGGTAGCTAGGGCAGCAGTGAGCAGGGGAGAAAGGAGTAGATGAGTCCAAAGAGGCAATAAGGTATGTGGTGACTTGAACTGTGTAGTTAGGACATTGTAAGGCATAGATATAGCATATCTCTGGGTACATACTCCGTAATGAGGCAGAGAGTAGAGGACGGTAGCTGGCCCTTAGAGGGCACAGACATGGAAGAGGCAAAAAGTGGCACCAAGCACCAAGCAAGCAACTGTCTGGTATGCTTCTTCCAATGCCGCCTGACTTTAGATGGTTTCCTCCAGCTCCCATCCTCAGAATCCTCTCTCCCATTATGTACTTACATGCAGCAACAGTGAATAATAAAATGAAGCAAAAATACCGTCATTGCAGCATTTATACATCATGAATGCATCCAAGTCTGGTCCACAGACCACGGTGGTACCAGGCCGCCCTTGAGAACCACTTTTCTACAACTAACAAGGCACTACCCACCATGCAGGAAGTGTCAGCAAGGGCAGGAGGTACCAGTAAGGACAGATGGTATCTGCAGGAAGCCCACCGCACTGGGGCTTGCCAGCCAATGATCAACCCAAAACAGTAAAGGAAAAGGCAAATAGAGGTTTGTAAAGTAAAACTGAATTTCTGCACTCCTCCCCTTTCCCTCCCCTGATCTAAAGCCAGCGTGGTTATTTTCACTGACTACATAGAAGAGAAATCTGTGCTTGAAACCTCCATCTAGAGTCAGGTAAGATTACCAGGAGCTCTTGGAAAACCTGCTGCCCCAAAGGAAAGTCTTTTCCTTAGGTAGTGCCAGTGACCAGCTCACCTGAGTTGTTTCTTCTTGTGCACTAGAATCCTTACAGTTTAAGAAACTAATCAGAAAATTCCTAATGATACATAGCCTCCCACTTGCCAGGGACAACCAAAGATAATCATACTGTCAAAACATTGCCATTGTTTTCTCTCTGGATAACAAAGGGGATTTTGGAAAAGCTTCCTGATGACAATTTTGGCATTCAGCTAAAAAAGCAAACAAAACAAAAAACCACTAGAAGTCTATCAACATTTCAACCCAGCAAACTGCCTACTGTTGTGTGCCATTAAGTAAATAGAAAAGGAAGCGGGGGATGGTAATGTCACACCCGGGTGAAATGTCACCATTGTCTTATGGCAATTTTCACAACTTCATTCTAATGTGGGATTTCTGTAGTGTGGGCCTGAGGTAGGTATAGAGGTTACTGCCCTCCTACAGGCAGATAAGACAAAGAGAGAGAGGAGAGATCACGAAGGCAGGCAAAAACTGGTTGTGTTTTTAAATTATCTTGAACTTAATGAAGTGTTTGCTTTAAGCTGGGGACTTCCACGCAGTAATTACCTTACTTGAGAATTTAATAAAAGCTACCATAACGTGATCAGAAAGAAACCTTGCTAAGTAAGTAAATTACTTATTTGTAGGTCATTACTTTTCTACTTCTGCAATTACAAAGTAAAATATGCTGAAAACAAAAGGAAACGCACAACAGATAGTCTTATTTCCCTCATAAAAATATGAATTGCAAGTTCAAATACTGAGGTCTATACTAACTTAAAAAACCAAACCCATTGCATCTAGTCAATTCCGACTCATAGCGGCCATGGTGGTGCAGTGGTTAAGTGTTTGGCTGCTGACCAAAAGGCCTGCAGTTCCACTCCTTGGAAACCCTATGGGGCAGTTCTACTCGTTCCTATAGGGTCTCTGTACGTCAGATAAAAACTCAGAACCCACAAATATCAAAGTACCCTCCAAATTGGAAACAAAAAAATATATATATGCTGCTGGCCTACCTACCCAACAAATGTACCCACCAATCTAATGTTAATTCGATCTAAAAATACATTTTTAGTAAAATCACTAATTTTCACAATTCTTTGCAATTCTCAGGGTTTTCTTTTTTTTTTTTTAAATCCAATAACTCTGGCCAAGAGAAACTAAGAACTGAAAACACTACACGCCAGTCTCAAGCTTTTGATTACCTTTAAAAAGATGTTCCTTTTTAAAAAAATTGTTTTAATCTCATGTTGAAGGACAAAAAAAAGAACAACTTCATACTATTCTAAAATCAAATTTAACATTTGACACGGCAAAGTAACAAAATACATAACAAATGCATTAAGCTCTTACAACAGGGAAAACAAAACTGGGTTCCATTAGCAAGCAAATTAAATTGCTTTAGTCCAAGTCCTCCAACCATCCAACAAGACACAAAACCCTGCATTCTCGGAAGCTCCTTGGTAAGGGCCTAAGAGACTAAGTTTACTGTTTCAAAACTATTTCAAACCTCACTGCTATGCAAATACTTGATGCTACAGCCTCGATTTTATAGGATGTCCTCTGTTTTGTTTCGTTTTGTTTTTTCTTGTTTTCCTTACTTTACAGAAAAAGTAGCAGATTACAGCACACGAGCTTTCAGGGAACTAGAGAGTCAGGGAGGATTACTGGGTGCTTCTATCTCCAGCAGCTGCGTTTCCATCGTAGTGGGCGATGCTCGCCCTTGCTGGGAAGTCCCGGCCCCTGCGAATGGCCCACATGGAGCAGCGGTGCTGCCACAGCCCACGGCGATGGAGGGCTCCTCGCGGGACAGGCGGCGGGGACGGGGCCCACAGCAGGGTGCAGCTAGACCCCCAGCCGCCCGGCCACCTCGTCCCTGAAATCATGGAGCCCGTCACTCTGGTAAAATGAAGAGGGAGCCCTCTGAGCACGGAGACGCTTGCGCAGGGCAATAACAAAACCATCATTCTGGAAACAGGGCACCTAATGCAATTCTCTGCCCTCGGGACCACTCAGGAACAGCCGGTGGGTGCCACGGAGGCATCTCTCTTCCGTGGAGAGGGAAACAGTGCTGTGGGCTCTGTTCAGTTCCTGCGAGGCCGAAAGAAGACAAGTCAAACAGCCTCCATTTTGTAGACAGAGGAACTAACGTACTGAGCAACCACATCACAGGGGCCTCGGCAGGTCCAGAACCCATTTCCTATGGCACATGTCTCTAAGCTGTCTACTAGAGGAAGCTACCTTTAGGAACTTTAAAATATTTATGTGATGTGTATAAAACAGAAATACCTTTCCTCGTTTCATGTTGTTATTTTAAATGCATTTCCAGGTTTAATAATGTGCTGCTGTATAGGCCTTTCTCACTAAAAGATGAGAAACAGAAAAGGAAGAGATTAGACAAAGAAAAGAAAATACTTCTATTATATTTATATACTATGTATGTGCTTCCTCATCCCCAGCTCCGCTGGCGTGGTCATTTTGGTCTGGTTCTTAGGTCAGCTACTTCACTGGTCGTGATATCACCCAGATGGTACAGTATTTTATTCTAGCACTCTGTACATGAGGTAAGTGAGGCTAGTAACATTTCCTGAGCATTTCTTTATTTAATAGCATCTGAAATGATGCATGGCCTACCCTTGGACTCTCGGATTAACTTGACTTCAGAGCTCAGCTGCTAACCAAAAGGTCAACAGTTGGAATCCACCAGCTGCTCCTAGGAAACCCTATGGGGCAGGATCACTATGAGTCAGAATCCACTCGACAGCAATGGGTTTTATTTTTTTGGTTCTCAGAGTGATTGAAAGAGATTCAATATCATAAGCTCCTCAAGCATCATTTGATACATATATATATAATTTTTAATGTATTAGAAGCTGTTCAAGTAAATTTTAAAAATTCACTTATAGTGTCATTAACTTCTTAGTGACTCTGTCATTGTATATATTTTTTTTTCAAGCAACAGATTCTAAAAGTAGAATTACTCTCAGGTGGAACTGTCAGACACTGGTGAAATTGCCTGCTTGGCATTCCTTCTCCCTTTTCTGGAAACAGAAATCATAATGTCCCGTAATTCTCATGTGGTATCCTCTCCACGTTTGGGGTATAGCTGAACACATCACCTCCCACTAGCAGGAGTGGGCATGTAACCCAGGCCTGGCCAATCAGAGCACTCTATCTCGGTGGCCTGCAGGTGATTGTTTCCCTGAAAGGTATGAGACTCAACCTAGATTGTTCCTCTCTTGCCTAAGATTTGATGTGCCGATACTGAAAGAGAGAGGATCTCCCTTTGGGATCACGAGCTGTAAGTAATATGTAGGCCTCCAGTTTCCAGATTCCATCTTCTCCTACCTTCATGGAAAAGAGCCAGCATGACAATAATGCCAATACAGAGAGTGAGAAAAACCAAGAGAGGGAGAGAAAGACTTAGCTGATACTACTTACACATGAGGCTAGATCTGCCCTCACTGCACTTACAGTTACAAGAGTCAATAAATTCATTTTTTGCTTAAATTACTTTAAGTTGAACTTCTGTCCCTTGCAACAAAAATCTTGCCTGATACCAGGGATAAACAATATTTTTGTCACTGCAAAAGTGTCATACTACAAAAATTGATGGCCATTGGACAACAGCATTTTCACCAATATCCACTTCCCTTTTCCTAAACATTTCTCCTTTCTTGGTTTCCATGATGCCACACTCTCCTACTTCTTTCTCTCACTCTCAGGCCATTCCTTCTTTGTCTCCCTGGTTGTCTCTTACACCAATGCTACATATGTTCTTGTTTTCAGCTGCTTTTTTTTCTTGCTGTGGAGAAGTAGACATGATGAATTTTTTCTCAGCATCCGTTTGAACTTCCTTTCAGAGAGTTTGCCTCTACTGTGGAGCCTGAAATGGTAAAACTACAATTCTTAGGCTACCTTGTCACAAGGGTTCTGAATACACATTAGCTTCCAGCAATCTGATATGTTCCAGTGAGGTATTTGGAAGACAGAAATTAAGCAGGGGCCACTTTCCTATTGCTTTGATTGTTGTATTGACAAGCTGTTGTTCTTGTTGTTAGCTGCTTTTGACTCAGCCCCCTATTCATGGTGACTCCATGCACAATAGAACAAAATACCTCCTGGTTCTATACCATCCTCACGATCAGCTGAGGATTGAACCACTGTGACCCATAAGGTTTCCAGTGGCTGATTTTCCAGAAGTAGATCACTAGGCCTTTCTTCCTAGTCTGTCTTAGCCTGGAAGTGCCACTGAAATCTGTTCAGCATCATAGTAACATGCAAGTCTCCACTGACAGATGGTAACTGTCAGTGATTTGGTAGCTGCGCAGGAGGTGCACTGGCTGAGAGTTGGACCCGGTCCCCTGCATGGTGGGCAAGAGTTTTACCATTTGTCTTAGTTATCTAGTGCTGCTATAACACAAATACCACAAGTATTTCTACAAACAGAAATTTATTCTCTTACAATTTAGGAGGCTAGAAGTCCAAATTCAGGGCACCAGCTCCAGGGGAAGCCTTTCTCTGTCCACTCTGAGGGCAAGGTTCTTGTCATCAATCTTCCCCTGGTCTAGGAGCTTCTCAGCACAGGGACCCTGGGTCGAAAGGAAGCACACTGCTACTGGCTCTTCTTGTTTCGTAATAGTAATGAGGTTCCCCTTCTCTCTGCTCATTTCTTTTATGTCTCAAAAGGGATTGACTCAAGATACAACCTAATCCTGTAGATCGTGTCCTGCTTCATTAACATAATTGCCTCTAATCTGGCCTCATTAACATCATAGAGATTAGGGTTTAAAACACATAGGTAATTACAAAAGATCACAAAATGGAGGACAACCACATAATATTGGGAATCATGGCCTAGCATTGTTTCTAGCCAAGTTAACACATTTTGGGGGGACACATCCTTAACATCACTGAACCACCACTGCTCCCGTATTGAAAAGCTGTTGTTGTTGTTGGGTGCTGTCAAGTCGGTTCCAACTCATAGCAACCCTTTGTACAACAGAGAGAAAAACATTACCCAGTCCTGCACCATCCTCACAATCATTGCTATGTTTGAGCCCTTTGTTGCAGCCACTGTGTCGACCTATCTCATTGAGGATCTTCCTCTTTTTAGCTGACCCTCTACTTTACCAAGCATGATGTCCTTCTCCAGGGACTGGTCTCTCCTGATAATGTGTCCAAAGTACGTGAGATAAACTCTCTCCATTCTCGCTTCTAAGAGGCATTCTGGCTGTACTTATTCCAAGACAGATTTATTCATTTTTTTTGGCAGTCAGTGGTATATTCAATATTCTTCACCAACACCATAATTCAAAGCCATCAATTCCTCCTGAGTCAAGCCGGGGTGTGGAAATGTTGGGTTATCAGCAGCAATGTCCCTGAGTATGCACTGACACCATGGTGTCTGGAGAACTGCAGTAGTGGTGGTGGTGGCAATCTCCTGTCCCCAGCACTGCAGCCACATCATGCATTGTTGAACTCTGCAGGTTCAGTGGCAACCTCCTGACACCGCTCCATCTTCTTGGGACTATTTGGAGTGCTGTTCTGGAAGTCATATCTGCAAGCCTACCTCTCCAGCCTTTCCAGTGCTTTTGTAATTCATTTGTAAAAAGCTAGAGGGGGTGTTTGCTAGGCACTGGGGTTTGGGGAAGAGGATTGACTATAAAAGGACAATACAGAACTTTGGGGGATGATGGAAATATTTTATATCATGATTGTGATGGTGATTACCTGATCGTATACATTTGTCAAAACTCAGGAAACTATACACTTAAATGAGGGATTTTACTGTTTGTTCATCATACTTCAGTAAAGCTGTCCCCTCCCAAAAATGCTAGAGGAGTTTCTATTCTTTGCCATTGAATCCTAACTGATACTCTCAAATCGATTATTCTAATCCAGATTGTCATTGGAGCTCCACGCAGACATCCAACTGCACACTAGATAGCTCTACCTGGAGATCACGGAGTCATCTCATTCTCAATGTCTCCCCAACTAGCTACCCTACTACACCACAGCCCCTCAAATCTGCTTTCCTGTCTAGTTTCTTAACTGAGTGAATGACAACATCATCTACCTAGTTTATCTAAGTCAGAAAACCTGAGGGGCAATCCTAACATAGGTCTTCTCCTGTTCTCTACATGTAAGAAGTCCCCAGGGTCTGTTGATTTTACCTCTCCGTTATCTCTCATGCCCATTCCTTTTTCTTCACCTGAATGCCACAGCCCTTATTCAGGTTACCCTTATCTTTCCTGAGCTCTTGTGGTATCCTTCTTTCTGGTTTACCTCCTGCTCTGCCATAAAGGTGATATTTTAAAAAGGCAATTTTTTTGTAACAATCCCCCACTCAAATTATCCAGAAGTCTTCTCCGCTGACAAGAGCACAAAAGAAAAAACCTCTTTATTCTAGCCCAGAAGACCGTGTGTTATTGGGCCACTACCTCCCACACTAGCCTTATCTCCTGCCAGCTGCCCCTTCCCACCTTCACACACCAAAAAGCCGGTCCTCCCTATGCCTCTGTCAGCACGCGTGCCTCTGTTTTCCTGGACTTCCCCCTCCCTCCCAATTGTGTAGAAAACATCTGCTTGTCTATGCAGCCTCCACAGACTCCTCCAGAGAGTAGGTGTTTTCTCATAGGTACCACAGTGCGTGGTGCTGAACACTTGCAGAACAATCATTTTAGTGCATTATAACTTTTATTTGCATGTTTGTCCTTCCGCTCCAATTGAAATTCCTTGAGAGCATGGACAATGAATTTTTCTTAATTTCCCCTGAGCCTATCGTAGTTTATGATACTTTAAAGGAACAGAATGAGAATTTAAGCCCTCCCTCAATTTACAAAATGTTGCAGGGGCTTAAATGCATTTCCCGTCAGCTCCATCTCCCAGGAAAGACGATGAGATCAGAATTTTTTTCTGAGAAGACATTACATATACATGAAAACTTTATAGCATCACTTCTTGCCTAGCTTCAAGAAAGCTCTCAATTACCACGCAGTAACAATGTAAGCCATCTTAAAGCCAATCAAACATCATCTGTGACCTCAAGTCCATGCAGCCTCAATTCTTCCCATAACTAAGTCCATATTTACATTCTGTCCCTCAATTTTATAGAAAGGGGACAGACAGCTGTGACAATCTCTCTCTTCCATTATCCTCAGTGTTTTCTATTTCATGTGCTTACACAGTAAAACCTGAGAAAGCTGGAACCTGCGTAAGGCAGAAACCTGTCAGAGAAGGAAAACTCAAACATTTTCCAATAAAACAAGCTTTAGAAAAGTGATAAGACTGCACCCTGTCAAAGGCGGAAAACTAGCGAGACCCGGACAAACAAGGCAGTCCCATCAGGTTCCGGGTCTCACAGGTTTCACAGTATAACTTATAGAACTAAACCTGATTTAAATGGGAGTATTTATCCCACGTTTGGAAACACTGGTGGTGTAGTAGTTAAGTGCTATAGCTGTTAACCTATAAGGGTCAGCAATTCGAATCTGCCAGGCACTCCCTGGAAACTCTATGGAGCAGTTCTACTCTGTCCTATAAGGTCGCTATGAGTCAGAATCGACCCGATGGCACTGGTTTTGGTTTGGTTTTTTGGTATCCCACGTTTGTTTCCTGGGGGTAATGTGGTAGGCACAGAGAATCCTTAATAAACTTAATAAAAATGAGCTTAGTGCAATCATCAGACACCATTTCAGTAAGGCTCTTTTTTGCCACACTAGAAGAATAATTACATCTTACTTTTTAATGCAAATTTCAAACGAGTACATATGAAATAAAAATAGTAACCCTGATGCTGCAATATCATGGTACATTCTGGGTATATTAACCAAGGTACATGGTCCTTCAGTGATCAAATAGAAGACAGCTGTCCTTATTGACCCTCACAGCATACTTAAAAAGGAGAAAATACCACATTCCAAACAGGAGTTGGATTTGAAAGCAGACATTTAAACTTCAAAGTCTTAGAGGAAGAAAGAAAACCTCTGAAGCAGAAACTCTAAGCCCCAGAGGTCTTCATGGCCAGGCAATGCTCAAACTTCAATCCTGTGAAATGCACTGAGGCGACAAAGCCATCATCTGATGCAGTTAGTACTGCACAATCCGTACACTTTCTCTCCCCACACCACTCTCAGGACAACGTCCTGTTTGCCAACCTTGACCCAACGTTGCTTAGTAATAATAACAATAAAAAGATCTTTTCTCCCAGATTTTAATTTCTGAGCTAGGCTAAGTGCAATTCCCGGGTCATGACTGATGGAAGGAGAGGTGTGTGATTCAGTCCTTCGCAGGGGTTCCCGTGAGTCATCTGGCGACCAAGTCTGGAACTGGTAGAGTATAGCGTTAGCCCTTTTAACCTCAGTTTGAAATGCTACTTAAAGACATCTGATTCCTGGTACATGCACAATAAAAACACACAAGTAGAAGAAGAAAAAAAAAAACAAGCAAAGGAGAAAATCCTATTGGGCTGAGCGGATAAGGGATTTTACGGCGGAGGTTAAGGTTACTTGAAACGGGAAAGGATAGACAACTCTCCCTGTGAGTTGGAAATGTTACTTATGAGGATGTTATTTTCTTTCCTTCTATAAGTTATATGACCTCCAGAAAGTTAATTTCATTCATGAATCCACCCTTCACCCCAGCCCTCAGGCAAATCAGAATTGCAAAAGTTAATTGGGGAACAATTATTTTTGTTTTCATAATGAGGGTTCTTTATTTTCCAAGGAATATATCATACAGTTTCTTTATATTGCAAGTTTCTCTGCTGAGTTAAAAATCTGATTTATAAGTCTTCTTTATGCACAAATTTTTAGGAATGCATCTTTTACCTAGTTCTTAAAGTGTGGTCCTCTGACCACCATCACTGGGCATTTGTTAGAAATGCAAATTCTCAGGTCCCTCCTAGATCTATAGAATCATAATCTTTGGGGGCAGAGGAGCTGGGCCCAGCAATCTGTATCTTAACAAGGCTTTGGGGTGATTATTAGAATCGTGTTAAAGTTTGAGAACCACTAATGGCAAGGTAACTGTTTTATGGTTGGGAATAAGGGTTGAAAAGAAGTGCTGATTGCTATGGTTGATACACCAAGCATCAGTGCTTCAAAACCAGCCACGTTGTTTATTGTCATGTGATCCATTATCTAAAGGCCATTTCCATAGCCATTCAGAATTCTATTCTCGTGTTGGAAAAATGCTGGAAAGGAAAGGGTTTGAGCATTGTATTACTAAAACAGTAACTTTTGGGGAAGAAGATTTGGGAGATTCTGGGGCCCGTGTTTTACCATCAGCAGCACCTCCTTGGAAAGAGTAAAAAAGAAACAGGGTAGAGCTTTGTCCCTATTCATGTAATACGGAGATACACTTTTGATCTTGAAAACCCATGGAAGTTGCTTCCAAGTAAGAGCCTGGAACAGCATCTTGAACTCCTATTTTGGTTTAATCCTGTAAAACCCGTTGCTGTCAAGTAGATTCCAATTCATAATTGACCCTATAGGACAGAGTAGAACTGCCTCATAGAATTTCCAAGGAGTGGCTGGTGGATTTGAACTGCCACCCTTTTGTTTAGCAGCCATAGCTCTTAACCACTGCACCCCCAGGGCTCCTACTTTGGTTTAGGACTGTCATGATCCTATCTAGGGTTCCCATTCTGAGAGCAGAAAATGAAAAGTTGGTAAGATTCTCATTATAGTTCATATTCAACAAGTATACATTGGGTCTTTACCTTGTGCCAGGTAACTTTCAAATAATTCTCTGATGAAGACTTTTAACCACTAACTCTTGTAAGGTAAACATTGTTATCCCATTTGTAGTGGGTATCTATTATTTGCGACGGCCCAGTGCTCTATTCTCCTTCTCCTGGCAAAGCATATCTACTTCCTTAGGGAAGCTGTTTTTTTCTTCATTTTACTTTAGGGCTTATAATGATTTTTTTTCTCTTCCCTGTCCTCGGATGGATGGACAGATGATTCAGGACTACCAGAGCCCTTCATTGGGATTATCATATACTGAAGTAAAGAGGACCAAGAGACACTTTTTCCATCCTTTTGTGATGCTCAGCTGGGGTTTTGTTAGTCTGGAGCTTCTAGTTGCCATGTTTCTTGCCACATAATGTGAGTCAGTGAGAATGAGGCCAACACAGAGAGAAAAGCAGAGAGTAAGAGTGTCGTAGTGATGACTGAGATTATAAAGCCTCATATGCTAACAGTGGTTTCAGCAGCTCTTCTTCTGATTCTGTGACCTACTCTCCTTCCAGATAACCCCATCTAGATTGAACTAGCTTAGTTAGGCTGCTGCCACTTGCAACTGAAAGAGTCCTGACTATTACACAATATTAAACATGACTAAAAGAGCTAAAAGGTTTAGTAAGTATATTGCCTAAGGTACACAATTAATAGCATAAAAAGACAGGACATCTAGCTCTTCATAGTTAAAGTCTAATGTATTTTCCACTACACCACAGCTAGTTGTTATCTTTAAAAACAATCATCTAGTGCTGCTATAACAGAAATACCACAAGTGGATGGGTTTAACAAAGAAAAGCTTATTTCCCCATAGTAAAGTAGGCTAAAAGTCCAAATTCAGGGCATCAACTCCAAGGGAAGGCATTCTCTCTCTGTCAACTCTGGAGGAAGGTCTTTGTTCTCAATCTTTCCCTGGTTGAGGAGCTTCTTAGGAGAAGGAACCTCTGGTCCAAAGGATGCTCTCTGCTCCCAGTGCTGCTTTCTTGGTGGTACGATGTCCCCATTCTCTGCTTGCTTCCCTTTCCTTTCATCTCTCGAGAGATAAAAGGTGGTGCAGGCCACACCCCAGGGAAACTCCCTTTACCTTGAATCAGGGAGGTGACTTGAATAAGGGTGGTGTTACAATCCCACCCTAATCTCTCAACATAAAATTACAATCACAAAATGGAGGACAACCAAACAATACTGGGAATCACGGCCTAACAAAGTTGATACACACATTTTTGGGGGAACATAATTCAATCCATGACACAAGCCCAGAGTCTCTCTAATCAAATGAATTACAGGATGACTACATCTTCAAATAAACAAAACAACAATAACAAAAAAATAGTTGTCATAAAGTCAATTGCAACTCATGGTGACTTCATGTTTCAGAGTAGAACTGTGCTCCACAGGTTTTCAATGGCTGTGATCTTTCAGAAGTAGATTACTCAGCCTTTCTTCTCAGGTACTTCTGGGTGGATTCTAACTGTCAACTTTTCAATTAATAATCAAGTGCTTAACTGTTTGACCACCCAGGAACTCCAAGTCACGTATTAAAACAGAACACCGCAAGCATGAACCACAAAAGAAAAAAAAAATGATTAATTGGACATCATTTAAATTCAGAAATTTTGTCCATCAAACAAAACCATTATAAAAAAAAAAACAAGCTATAGGCTTGAAGAAGGTATTTGTAATACATACACTCACATACATATCCAGAATATACACCCACTCCTCACTTATCGACATGGTTAGGTTCCAAAAACCAGGTCGTTATGTGAAAATGGGTGTCATGCGAAAATGGAGGATGACTACTTCAGAACACAAAATGGAAGATGGCTATATCATTACATAACTGCCAAATTGCATCATTATGTAACTACCAAATTACATCATTACATAACTACCAAACCACTGAGAATCACAGCCCAGTCAAGTTGTCACATAACCTTAAGTGTCACAGCCAGCATTACTCTCTCTTGCCTCACACCTCGACATTCATTATTGCCAGACATACATTGTTAATGTGCAAAGTAGGATAGCAGACTTATTATTACTGTCATAAATGTGAAATGTCAGATAATAAGATAGTCTATAAATGAGGAGTAGGTGTATAAAGAACAAATCAATCACAAAATAATAATTCATTAAACGAAAATGGCCATAAGACTGGAACAGAATTTCATAAAGGAGGTTATTCAACAGGCCACTATGCCTATGAGAAGATGCCTAACACCATCATTCATTAGGAAGATGAAAATTAAATTTACAATAAGATACTAACCCATATTCAGCAGACCGGCTAAAATTCAAAACACTGATGATACTACATTTTGGTACAAATGTAGAAAAGCCAGGACATTCATATATCCTTGGTGGTAACTTAATACTACCATTTTGGAAAACCCTTTGACAGTACCTACTAAAGCTAAATTATGTCTATCTTATCACCCAGAAATTCTAATTCCTGTTTTAAAAAAGATTGAGTATATGTGTCTATCAAAAATCACAGCAGATATATTCATAATAACTGAAAACAAAATACCCATCAACAGTACAATGCAGAGCTTTGACCAGGTTCATTCCAGTTTGACCCCATAAGAATCACTTGGGGATTTTGTTAAAATGTAGATTCTGGTTCAGTACATCTGCAGGGGAAAGGCAAATTCTCAGCAGGGGGGTCTAACTGTGATGAGCTGGTTAGAAGCCCTGGTACAATGAAATATCCTTACAGTAAATACTGTATGGCAATAAAAAAAAATAATAATTTTACTACCCTAAGCACAATATACATGAATCTCACAGACGTAATGCTGAGCAAAAGAAATCAGAAATGATGTATGATGCCATTTCTACAAAGTTCAAGAACAGGTAAAACAAAGCTATGTGGATAGAAGTCAGAATAGTGGCAACCTATGAATGAAGGCAAGCTGAGTGGAAAGGGACAGGAGACAGTTTTTAAATTTCCTTTAAACCTTGAACCATGTGGTCTTTACACAAGTATATATATACATATACATATGAAAAAACCCAATGAGTTGTACACTTAAGATTTATACACTTTCCTGTTATATCTCAGTTGAAAAAAAAAGAAAGAAAATGTCACAAACACACAGAAGCATGTGTTAATTCTCTATGTTTCATCATTTTAAAAGTTACCCTGAAGACTCACAAACATTACAGTGGAATGGGTTTCTCTTTATATATGGCCTTTCTGGCCTTGGGTTTATAATTATGCCTAAAATGATTGGCTGGGCCACAATTTTGCAAAATATTGCAATTTCGTATAGTCAGTATACTATACAAATAAAAAAACCCATTGCTGTCAAGTCAATTCCAACTCACAGAGACCCTACAGGACAGAGTAGAACTGCCCCGTAGAGTTTCTAAGAAGTGCCTGGTGGATTTGAACTGCCGACCTTTAGGTTAGCAGGCATAGCTCTTAACCACTATGCCACCAGGGTTTCCACTATACAAATGTTGTTGTTGTTGTTGTTAGGTGCTATCGAGTTGTTTCCAACTCATAGTGACCTTATGCACAACAGAACGAACCACTACCCAGTCCTGCGCCATCCTTACAATCATTGATATGCTTGAGCTCATTGTTGCAGCCACTGTGTCAATCCACCTCATTGAGGGTCTTCCTCTTTTCCACTGACCCTTTACTTTGTCAAGCATGATGTCCTTCTCCAGGGACTGATCCTCCTGACATGTCCAAAGTATTTAAGATGCAGTATCGCCATCCTTGCCTCTAAGGAGCATTCTGGTTGTACTTCTTCCAAGACAGATTTGTTCATTCTTTTGGCAGTCCATGGTATATTTAATATTCTTCACCAACACCACAATTCAAAGGCGTCAACTCTTCTTCGGTCTTCCTTATGCATTGCCCAACTTTCACATGCATATGTTGCGATTGAAAATACCATGGCTTAGGGCAGGTGCACCTTAGTCTTCAAGGTGACATCTTTGCTCTTCAACACCTTAAAGAGGTCCTTTGCAGCAGATTTACCCAATGCAATGCGTCTTTTGATTTCTTCACTGCTGCTTCCATGGCTGTTGATTGTGGATCCAAGTAAAATGAAATCCTTGACAACTTCAATCTTTTCTCTGTTTGTCATGATGTTGCTCATTGGCCCAGTTGTGAGGATTTTTGTTTTATGTTGAGATGCAAGCCATACTGAAGGCTGTGGTCTTTGATGTTCATTAGTAAGTGCTTCAAGTCCTTTTCACTTTCAGCAAGCAAGGTTGTGTCATCTGCATAACACAGGTTGTTAATGAGTCTTCCTCCAATCCCGATGCCCTGTTCTTCTTAGTATAGTCCAGCTTCTTGGATTATTTGCTCAGCATACTGGTTGAATAGGTGTGGTGAAAGGATACAACCCTGACGCACACCTTTCCTGACTTTAAACCAATCAGTAGCCCCTTGTTCTGTCCAAACAACCACCTCCTGGTCTATGGTAAAGGTTCCTCACGAGCACAATTAACTGCCCTGGAATTCCCATTCTTCACAATGTTATCCATAATTTGTTATGATCCACACAGTTGAATGGCTTTTCACAGTCAATAAAACACAGGTGAACATCCTTTTGGTGTTCTCTGCTTTCAGCCAGGATCCATCTGACATCAGCAATGATATCCCTGGTTCCACATCCTCTTCTGAAACTGGCCTGAATTTCTGGCAGTTCCCTGTCGATATGCTGCTACAGCCATTTTTGAATGATCTTCAGCAAAATTTTGCTTGCGCGTGATATTAATGATACTGTTCTATAATTTCCACATTCGCTTGGATCACCTCTCTTGGAAATAGGCATAAATATCTATCTCTTTCAGTCAGTTGGCCAGGGAGCTGTCTTCCACATTTCTTGGCATAGATAAGTGAGCACCTCCAGCACTGCATCCGTTGTTGAAACATCTCAATTGGTATTCTGTACATTCCTGGAGCCTTGTTTTTTGCCAACGCCTTTGGAGCAGCTTGGACTTCTTCCTTCAGTATCATCAGTTCCTGATCATATGCTACCTCTTGAAATGGTTAAACATTGACTAATTCTTTTTGGTATAATGACTCTGTGTATTCCTTCCATCTTCTTTTGATGCTTCCTGTGTCATTTAATATTTTCCCCATAGAATCCTTCACTATTGCAAATTAAAAAACCATAAAACCCATTGCCTTCAAGTCGAAAGCAACTCATAACGACCCTATATGAGTATGAGCCATGACTATTGCAAATAGGGTACATAAAAACAATAGGATTAACTGACTTTGAGGGAATTGGTCAATTAACATGCAAATTGACTGATCATGGTTTACCAAGGGAATTAATCTGTTTGTGGTCTGTCTGAGAGTGCCATGCCTTAAAATTGAATATAAGAGCCAATCTCACAGAGATTGAGGGGGACCTCACTACTATTGAGAAGAGCACATCCTTTGGACCCAGGGTCCCTGAGCTGAGAACTTCCTAGACCCAGGAGAGAGAGCTGTAACACTGAAGATGGCAAGAAATAATGAGAAATGGTGGCAACCACAGAAGAGATCAGTGGCGGTGAGAACCACAGGACTGGCAGATGGCTGTAGTGCACTAGCCAGCCCACAGCGTAAGAGAGAGCTAAACACTTTTGAGCAGGAGTCTTGCTGGCATAATGCGGTGCCTCTGGGCACTTGTCAGCAAGGCTAAAGAGCTATAACACTTGCCAGAGGAAGGCAGAGTCTGAGAGGGGTCTGGCAGTAGATGCCATCAGCTGGCATCTCTGAGAGAATGGGCACTTGCCTGCAGGCATGGTGAAGAAGAAGCTGTACTGGTTGGAAGCTGTACTGATTAATGGACTGTATCTTTCCTGCTGAATTGTATCCTGTTACTTCCAAGATGATCCTGATTTGAGTTGTAGCCTGTTACTTCCCTTATAAACCACATAATTGTGAATATTGTCTTTGAGCTCTGTGTGGCCATTGCAACAAATTATTGAACCCAGCAGAGAAGTAGAGAGTGCTGTGGGGGGTGGGGGTGGGGCAGCTGGTGTCAGAAATGGTGAAAAGTTGAAGGGAGGTATGTCTGACCTCCACCTCACAGGATCAGTTTTGTGCTTGGTCCAGATTCTCATCCCTCCTCTTGAAGTTAGGCGAATTCAGATGCTAGATTACAAACATATAAACCCAGAAGGAGTGCTTATGTGATACAGCTGTGAAGTTCAGATTTGCCTAGATAAAGTATGCAACACAAAATAATCTAAAAAGTATTTAAGTATTTCAGGGTTGTTTGGGGGCAACGTGCTAAACTGGTAAACTGAAATAATTTACACATTGTTAAACCACTTTTCTTGATCCACAAAATCACCCCAAACTGAATTGACATTCTCCTTGAAGATATGGGGAAAAAAAGCTCGTTTCATTGTGATTCAGCCACACAAACCATCTCTCCAGTGTCAGATTACCCAATAATTAAGGTTAGCACAGGCTCACTTGTGCTTACTTACTAATCTGTAGTGAAGAATTTCACATTTTTTCACCACGTCAAAGATTCTGCTTCTAGGTATGGCTGGTATCTGTCTCTCTCCCAACCCCACAGCATCTTCCTACAGAATCAACGCTTCTTTTCAAAGACAAGGTGAAACCCATGTGAAATTTTTCACTACAGGATAGTAAGTAAACAGAAGTGAGCCTGTGCTTACCTTGCTTATTGGGTAGTCTGTCCCTGCCTCTCTCTGTATTCTGGTGAACTTTGCTTTGACGAGTATCATATTATTAAGTTACATTTAATTTTATAAATATATCCACCTCTTCCAAAAGCACCCTCAAATAATTACATTTTCTCTGTATTTTCAAATGATCTTAGGACAACACGTAAACAGCAGAGCATTAATAAAATGGCATATATGGCAGCCTTATTATTTCTATCTAATCATTAAAATGTAATAAACATGACAAAAAGCATGTCTAGACAAATATACACATTCACAAATATTATCCAATCTCTTTCCAAACCTCCTGCATGCTGACCTTATCAACCCAATTAGATGGGTACCCATTTCCAAAGCAAAGATAAAAGCAATAAACGTATTAAGAAAAATGGGCAAATGTTAGCTTCCTGGAGAATTGTTCTTACAATAAGTATACGATTTTTGTCAATTTGTTGTGAGAAGTGACAATTGCTTCTGGAATAATCTGTTTTGTGCTTCTTTCACTGACGTAATCTAGTAGCTGTTATTGAACAGAAAACTTTAGAACTAGAAGGGACCTTAGTAATAATTTAGCTCATCTATCTCATTCAAGAGGTGAGAAAATTGAGGACCAGGAAGCTTTAATTACTTGCTCCAAATCAGATATTGGGGTTACCCTCAAATTTCCTTCCAAAAGTGGAATCAGTCCGTGAGCTATAAACTCGATAGAAAAAAATATTTATTTCACAAAGGAAATCTTAGTTTATAAACTCTGTGTGAGGTGCCTACCATTTCTAGCCTGTCTTCACTGAAATATTGACACGGTCCTTGAGTTTATATCCTAAAATGCAGACCAGTGACCCTAAACCGCACATATAATGAGGGCTAAACCAAAAGACCACCACCTGTCAGTTTGCCATACCGGTGTGGTTTGTGTGTTGCCATGTTGCTAGAAGTGTTGTCATCAGTATTTCAAACGCCAGCAAGGTCACCCATGGTGGACAGGTTTCAGTGGATCATCCAGGCGGAAACAGACGAGGAAAAACAGACCTGGCAATCCACTTCCAAAAATTAGCCAAGAAAAACCCTATGGATCACAGAATATTGTCCAAGACTTCGAATCGCTTACTTTGAACACGCCACCAGGAGGGACCAATGGCTAGAGAAGGACATTATGTTTGGTAAATGGAGAGCCGGAAAAGGTGAGGGAATCTGTAATGAGATGGACTGACACATGGTTGCAAAGATGGACTCAAACATACAAATGATCATGAATTTGGTGCAGAAACAGGCAATATTTCTTTCTGTTATATATGGGTTGTGATAAATTGGAGCCATCTGTATGATAACCAAAAACAAGCCAAGACAGGGGCCCTGGAAATGATGAGGAACAGATATTTTCAAAAATATGAGTAATGGAGGAGAATGACTCATGAGCTCTCTGGTTGACCAGACATCATGATAGTCTTCAGTTCTACTTCCTACCTTATTCATTCATTTTTCTAAATCATCCTCCAGAATGATTGGAATTATCTTCCTAAAACAAAGTTGTTATCCTCCAATACAGTATTCACTTCCTGTCTTAGACTGGGTTCCCTAGAAACAGATGCTGACAAAAAGATTCATGTGAAAGCGTTTTATTAGGAAGCGTTTCCAGGGAGGAACAAGGGGTGAGAAGTGGGACAGGGAAAGGAAGGAAGCCAGACAAGGGTGCAAGACAAAGGCACATCTGCAGAGGGTAACTCTAGCTCCATAGTGCAAGACACTCTGAAGACAATGTAAAATCAGGCTTCTCAAAGTGTGGTCTGCAGATCTCTATGGTGTGTGAACTGTTTGTTACCGATCCTTGATAAGACAAGGTAATTGCACCAGAATGTGAATCAGCTAAATCAGTACTCCCACTGCTTAGTTCAGCTGACATTTATTTCGTAGTGCCAACTTCTTTGTGAGCAAACAGTGTATAGATTTACACCCTGGAGAAAGCTCCTTACTTTCCTTGATGGTAAGAAGCCTATAGATTGGCTACTTTGAGTAGCACTAGTGTAGGTTGTTACTGTTAGTTGCTATCAAGTCGACCGCCTAGGAAGTCCATAGTCCTTAGCAGAGCACGATGCCATGCTACCTCTGGTGTCCATCTTTTCCATACTATCTCTAATTATACCCTCTCCCATTTCACCTTAGTCTACGCCAGTGGTTTTCAATTTTGTTTACATATTGGAATCACCTGGGGAGTTTTAAAAGCTACTGATGCCTGAGGTCTACACCAAACCAAAAAAAAAAAAAACCATTGCTGGGGAGTCGATTCTGACTTATAGCCACCCTATAGGACAGAGCAGAACTGCCCCATAGGCTTTTCAAGGAGTAGCTAGTGGATTCAAACTATAGACCTTCTGGCTAGCAGCCTAGCTCTTGACCACTGTGCCACCAGATACCCCAATTTATTGGCCTGCTAAAGCCTAGACATTGGATTTTTAAGTTATAGTTTAGGTGATTCTGTTGTGAAGCCAAGATTTAGAACCACTGCTCTAAGCTTTTACGCTAAACTACTTGTAGTTCCATCGGTTTGACTTCGTACAGTTTTGCTTGCCATGTCATTAACACTGCAAAACACCCTTCCCCATGTTTGCCTTTTCAAATCCAATTGACATTTAAAATCTACTCATTTTCCACAGCCTAATTCAACTGCCGTTGTTCTCAATTATAAAGGTTAATAAACACATGAGCAAAATGTTCAGTACGCTTAGCACTTAACGGAAGTATAATGAAATAAATCCTTTTATACCTTACTGAAAGATGTATACAATGATTCAAACCCTCTAGAAATCAATATGGAAATGTGAACTATATCCTGTGATATTTCTGAAACTCTAGTCTGAGGAAATAATTTTAAATACTACAGAAGAAAACCTTTATGTAAAATTCCACTGCATTACTTAACTAATTGGAAACAAATACCCACCAGAACAGTTACATAAACCATGGAATAGTCCTAAAATAGAATATCATATAACTATTGAAAATGATGCTTAAAAAGAAGAGCTTTTAGTAATCTATGGAACTGTCTATAGTGTAAGGCCAACCACACACATATACACACAATTTACAAAATCTCAAATAACATTCATATCTATTTTTAAAAATGCATTAAAAACACTAGTAATTGATCAAAAATAAGCCAGTGATGATTCTGGATGGTGGGATTATAAATAGAAAAATCAAAATTATTATTATCAAAATTATCTAAAAGTACTATGTTTTGACTTATTAGAAAAAAAATTAACACCATCCCCTTTAGTACTTTTCCCCTTTGTGAGGGAAAATTCTCTCATCAATTATAACATATCATTTTTTTATATCTCTTGTGGGCCTTTGATTACACCTTGTATTTTTTATTGAGGTATAATTTACATATACAAAAATCTTCAGAACATAAGTGTACTGTTCAACTGCTTTTGACAAATTTGATAGAACATTTTCATTACCCTAGGAAGTTTCCTTGTACCCATTTCCAGTCAGTATACCTCCCACACAGGCAAGAAGCAACCACTGATCTAATTTGTATCATCTTAGGTGAGTTTTGCCTATTCTAGAATCTCATACAATTGGGATTTTGGGTCAAGTGTCTTTCACTCAGCCTAATATGTTTGAGAATTATTAATATTTTTGCATTCATTCATTAGTAGTTTATTTATATTTATTTCTAAGTCATATTCCATTGTGTGACTATACTACAGTATGTTTATGTAGACTTCTGTCAATGAACATCTGAGCTGTTTCCAGTTTTGCTATTATAAACAAAGCTGCTATGAACATTCTTGCGCAAGGCTTTTGTGGACATTTGTTTTCATTTCTCTAGAATAAACACCTATGTCATAGTCGCCCTTCAAGATGGCACTCAAATATCTTCACCTACTTGTATCTACGTCCTTACATAGTCTTCACCTCCACCTCCACACATAAACACACTGAATAGGGCTGACCTATTTAGACAATAAGATATTACAAACAATTACAGACTATCACTTCTGAGGCTAGGACATAAAATTTATTTAGGTGCTACCTTGCTCTCTCTTGAATCATTCACTTTTGGGGAAGCCAGATACCATGACACAAGGACACTCAAGCAGCAGTATGAAGAGTCCTCATGGCAAGGAACTGGGGCCTCTTGCCAACAGCCATCCTCAACTTGTTAGTCATGTGAGGGAAGTACCCAGAATTCTACGTTAACCTGTAAAATCAGCACCTAATAAATGAGATCTGATATCCAAGGAGATAGTCTTAAAAGACATAATGTTACCAAGCGAACAGCAGCCCTTGAGTATAACCTGATTAAGGGTATAAACATATCTATAGATTAGGCTTGACATCGCTGGTGGGATGGTCATATTGGAAAGAGATAAAAGGTAATCAGGGAGTCAGAATTTGCTATAATTTATTTAGTACTAGATAGAAGTAATGAAGGGGGAGATAGCACAAGAATTCTAATCATTGAAGAGGTGTTCTCTATTATGGCACAGGGGTGGCCTTGATGACAGAGCTTCTCCTCTTAAACTTTGTTCTGACCCCAAAGTTACTAAATAGCCCAATGACTAATTAAGCTTCTTAGCAAGAGGACGCACTGGAGCAGACACAAGTGTTCTGATCACAACTAAAGAAACAATTCCCACTGTAGAAGAATAAATGGACCCAGGAAGAGATGAGCTAATCAGATAATGGGCATATTGTAATTGCTTTACTGGTCATATTTCACATTGTTAATTAATATGGCATATATTGATTTCAGGAAACCCTGGTGGCGTAGTGGTTAAGAGCCACAGCTGCTAACTAAAAGGTCAGCAGTTCAAATCCACCAGGTGCTCCTTGGAAACTCTATGGGGCAGTTCTACTCTGTCCTACAGGGTCGCTATGAGTCGGAATCGACTCGACGGCAATGGGTTTTTTTTTTTTTTTTTTCATACTCCGTAAACTCAGTTGTTCTCTAAAAAAATCATTTTTCATGTTTCTATTACCGTAGTTAATTCCTATCTTAAACTCCATTTTTCCCAATGGCAAATAACACACTTAATCACTTGAAGGTATTTTGCAGTCAACTTATGGCTTTCTCCGTCACATAAGGATTTTCCCAGTAAAATCAAGGTTCCCCACCCTTCCTTCTTCTTCCTAGAAAGTATCTAAGGCTTTGAGAGAGGATGGCTGGCAGAGCCACCGTGTTGTTTAATTCCAGTGACACCAATCATGGAGGTACTGATGTTGGCTTCTCAGTCAACATTTGTCCATGCTCGTGTCTACCAGAAATGAAAAAAAAAATTTTTTTCCTGTCAAATGTTACAAATGGAGATCCCACTGAGCTCTTTTGAAGTTAGGAACTGCATAATTACAAAATATACACGTAGCATTGTTCCCAAATGCTCTCTAGTCATTGCATTCCTTTCCAGGTGTCAGCCTAATGATTCTCCTCTGATCAAAAGGCTTCCTCAGGTTAAAGTTAGGCAACTCAGTCCACCTACTTCTGCACTCTTCCAGGGATATGTAAAGGGCTATGTTCTGGTTACCCATTGCAGTAAAGCAAACCACCCAAAACTTAATGGCTTCCAGCAATAATCATTTCACTATGTTCACGATCTGTGGAAGAGATCTGCAAGGTTTGGGCTGAGTAATTTTTCTGTTTCATGTGGCATCAGTGGAGTCACTCAGTGGTATCTGGTTGGTGAATGCAATGGCTTGGAGGCTGAAGATGGCTTCGCTAACATGCCTGGTATCTTGATGGGGTTGTCTAGAAGGCTGGGGTTCTCTGGGCCCCGTTCCCTCCCAGGAAGTCTCGGGGCCTCCCCATGTAGGCTCTGCAGACATGACAGCTGGTTTTCACCTGATAGAGCATTCCAAGTGATCGGGACGAAATCTACAAAACTTCTTATTGGTTAGCCTTACGAGTCACTTCTGCTGCATTCTATTCATCAAGCAAGTAACTAAGACCAATCCACATTTGAGGGGATTAAGAATTAGGCTTTTCGTCTCAATATAAAATAGCAAAGAATTTTTGTCCAGTTTTAATCTTGGTGGGAGAGGGAAGCAGAAAGATTTTTCTGTCTCTCTGGGGACCATAAGAAACTCAATGAGGTGAACCCAGATGCTCTTGGCCTAAACGCACTACATCACCCCATGCCA
Source organism: Loxodonta africana (assembly GCF_030014295.1). Lineage (NCBI taxonomy): Eukaryota > Metazoa > Chordata > Mammalia > Proboscidea > Elephantidae > Loxodonta > Loxodonta africana. The sequence goes on from NC_087343.1 coordinate 64,395,370, forward strand.
TCCCATCAGCCGTGCTCACTGGTGTCTTAGCCTCCAGGGTGTGATGAAATCCTGTCACTTTTGTGCTTTCCCAGGTACCTCCTGGGAGGCAAGGTGCAGATACTCATTCCTTTTGGAGCCTTAAATTAATTTTGGACTTTTTCATCCCCTCCTTGGGGTTCAGCATTGGAGTAGGGTACCAGGCAGAGAACCCATTTTTTTCAGGGACCAACACCAGCACTTAAGTCTATTTCCATCCTCCCTAGCTTTTGAGAATCTTCATTTTTACTCAGAAATAAGGACAAATGAGGCCTGACTGAATGAGCTTTCTTGCTTGTCTAGAATGTACGCCAGGGCTTTAGAATTCAAACCTCAAAGGCTATTAATAAACTTTTTTATTTATGGTCTACTGGAGCCTCCTTTCCCTGAAGCATGGAGACCATGATCTATATTAAAGGGGCAAACAGAACCACATATAGGTAAAAGGGATTGCATGAGAAAAAAAAATCACCTCAGTAATGGCCCCCAAATACTTTTCTGTCACTTTTATAAATGGGCCTTCTGGTTTTTACATTAGTCACTTGTGAGTTTGGCTTGTTCAATTTCTCCTCTGATAGACTGAGGAGATTAAATCTGGGAGCACTGATAAAACTGAATTGCTGGGCCTGCGAGACTAGGAAGCGAACTCCCATTTCACTGAACTCCAATAAGGGCATTCTATGGGATTTTACTTATTAATAAAAATTAAAAGCTACAGTTTATTTAACGGGTACCTGACATTTACTAATTGTTTTACCTATATATTTTATATATTACCTCATTTAAATACAATAAAAATCCTATGAGGTAGCTCATATTTCCACTTTGCAGATAAAGAAGCTGAGGCACAAAGAGATTAAGCAATTTACAGGAGGACACACAGCTGACAGTCAGAATTTAAGCCTGTGTTGTCCAACTTCAAGTTCCTGGGTGGGACAAAGAGTTAAGCCCTCAGCTACTACACCAAAGGTCAGTGGTTTTAACCCATCCGGAGATGCCTTGGGAGAAAGTCCTGATGATCTACCTCTAAAAGGTGACAGCCATTGAAAACCCTATAGACTGCAGTTCTACCCTGCAACACACAGAGTCGCTGTGAGTCAATATCAATTCAATGGCAACTGGGATAATCTAACTTCTGAATTCATGTACTTAACCACTGTGCTATTAACTCTTATGTTTGTTTAAAAACCATAACAGAAGATAATTCTACAGTTGTAACTACTTTCCAACAAAACATTTCTTGATTAAAAATTTTATTATACTAAATTTTGGCTGTACTAAATTTTGGCTATAACAAATTTTGCTTGCTGAAAGTGAAAAGGACTTGAAGCACTTACTGATGAAGATCAGACTATAATGACACCTCAACATAAACAAAAATCCTCCCAACTGGACCAATAAGCAACATCATGAGAAATGGAGGAAATATTGAAGTTGTCAAGGATTTCATTTTACTTGGACCCAATATCAACTTTGTTTCACCTATTTTGGACAGGTTATGAGGAGGGATCAGTCCCTGGAGAAGGACATCGTCCTTGGTAAAGTAGACAGTTAAAAACAGGAAGACCCTCAACCAGATGAATTGACACAGCAGCTGCAAAAATGGGCTCAAACAGAGCAATGATTGTGAGGATGGAGCAGGACTAGGCAATGCTTCATTCTGTTGCACATAGGGTCGCTATGAGTTGGAACCAACTCAATGGCACCTAACAACAACCACAACAAATTTTGGCTGTAGTCATTCATTTCGAATGAGGTCCTCCTTAAACATCTATTTATAGCCAAAAATATCTTGCAGCATATTGCAGCAATCTCTTGCAGCATACCAACCAAGAATTTAATCAACCAGTATATGGATATGAAAGTTGATTTCAGCTAGAAAAAAAAAAATTTCATAATAATAAATCTAGAAAATGTGATAGAATATATCAAGGCAAAATAGCCTAAAGCCTATCAATTTTGTGTGTCATCTGAATTAAAACTTCAAAATGTTTTAACTAAACCAGTCTGGGTCAATATTTTTTTTAAAGAAAATGTAACATCCTATGGGCTATTATTACTTTGTTTTTCATTGACATGAAAATGGTTCCTTAAAGTGACTGCACTAAAAAATCTCTTTCTTTATATCCCTGTCACATCAGGTGACAGCTAAGGTTAATTTGCTAATCCCCAGCTATGGACTATAAAAGTATTAGACTTCAAGAGATTAGAGCTATAATAATAAAGTAACAGTGACTTACACATCCCTAATCACAGCTGCTCAAATAAATAAAATACAGAACCCCATAACAGCCAAAAAAAAGACCTAGTTAAAATCAACCTTCGCCAAAAAAAGTGAGCATTAATGCACTCTGCCTTGACTCCAGATAGTCTTAAGAAATGTAGAAAAGATGTCTTAAAACACAGTCGTTTAATTTTTCAAATGGAAAATGTCTTTCTCTTCTTTTAAATGCACTGTAACAACCCTTCTTGAGTAGAGCAAGAAAAGCTACACACAAGCAAAACCTGTACAGACACCAAAAGCTAAAAGAAAGGCTGGAGTCAGAGGAGACAAGGCTGAAAGCCACCCAAAACTTGAACATGGCCTTCAGGAATGACACTGGTTTTTGGTTTTGTTTTCATTTTTCCCCGAACTATTTATCAGAAAAGCCACCTGACACCTCCTTTCTCTAATATTCATGGCCCTTATGGTACCTTTAATTTCCCTTTACAGTCCATAATATGGTTCATAGTTACAGACACACATGTATATATACATATATACTTGTTTAGTTATTTGATCACACCTGTGTCTCCTCTTAAGCTGTCACTGCCATAAAAGCAAAATCATGTCTCCTTTACTCACCAGGATTGACGTATGTAATATATTTTGCAATGATGTGTGTAAGATATTTTGTAAAGACTAACAGAGGTTATACAAAATATCTTACATACATCATTACAAAATATCTTAGCATACATCAGGGTTACACGAATTCTAGTAATAGGAACTAGGCATAACTAAATCCGTCTACCCAGGACACAACAAAGTATGTGCCGATGTTGTTGTTATTGGGTGCCATTGAGTCAGTTCTAACTCACAGTTACTCCATGTGACAGGGTAGAACTGCCCTATAGGGTTTTCTTGGCTGTAATCTTTACAGAAGCAGATTGCCAGGCTTTTCTCCTGCAGAGCCGCTGGGTGGGTTCAAACCACCAACTTTCAGTTAACAGCCAAACACTTAACAATTGAGCCACCAAGACTTCCACAAAGTATATGTAGATAACTAGTGAGTATTTCTGACAATGAATAGAGAAATATTGCATGTAATTTGAATGAATCAATAAATGCTATTGCGGGAGACTGTTACTTTTGATGGTCCCCAATGAGTTATACTTGCCAGTATTCACAACCTTGTGTAGTCCCCTCCCCTTGAATCTGGGATAGCTCTGAGACTGGCTTTAATCAATAGAATGTGGCAGAAGTGACGCTGTGCCAGATCTGGTAATAAATCTTAAGAAGTCCTAAAAGCATCTACTTTTGCACTCTTTAGTACTTCGAGCTATTGAGCAAGAGGTTCAGCTGTCGGAGAGATCACATGTAGAGGCCAAGTAGAAATGGAGGGGGACTGAGACTACACGGAGAGAGAAAGAAGCCCAGTCATCCCTGCATCCAACTGAGCCTAGCCCAGAGCTGATCCACGGGCTGAATACAGTCACGTGAGTGCCACCAGCAAGACCAGGAGAATAGTTGCCCAGCCAAGCCTGGTCCAGATTGCAGAATCACAAGAAATAGTAAGAACTGTTGTTATAAGCCATTAAATTTTAGATTGATTTGTTATAAAATAGATAATGGAACAGCTAAAAGCTAAGATGAATTAGTATTAACACACAAGAACTTCCGTATAAGTCTACTGATATATCTGAATTATTCGGCATCAATATTCCCTTTCTTCTGCTCAGAATAGGAAGTAAGGCAATCCTAAAGTTGAGAATTTTGAGGCACCAGAAGATTATAATTTAATTGTAGAAGTGTTTGTGACACACCGCTCATAAATAATACACATCCTGGAAACTTAGATATATACACTTCAGAACCACAGTCCTCGCTTCATACCAATATTTATCCAGTATTATTAAAAACATTTTGTGATGTGTTATTTGCTTTCAGAATTGAAAACTGCAAAATCTGATCATTCCTATCATGAGGTTAACATGTCTACTTTTCTAATAGTTTTTGTCAGTCACCATGTTCTTTCCTGAGATTAGGCCATTAAAGTTGCTTGATTAAAAAGTTCTTAAAAATTGGTAAAGTTATTTTATAAAGAGGACAAGAAAAACATTTCGATGATGGGCCAAAATTTTCCAAATACTTCAGAGAAGTTAAGAAGATATAAGTACCATTAGCCTTAATTAGAAATGATCTTTAAGTTCTGAAAGATGCCATGATTTTCCAAAGGCCAATGGAAAAATCCATACTATCTCCTTCAACAAAAGCCATAACAACTAAAATGTTCACATGGGAGATTGTGGCCCAATAGTAAATTCCTGTACAATCAACTTCAATCACTTGGGTTCAGCTTTTAGAACTCTAGTTTTAAAGTAGTTGATCAAATGGCAAGAATCGACACTCGATTTTGAATACTTCCATAGCTGCCAAGCATGGCAATTATTCAAAAAAACATTCAGCAAGGTTTTATTAGAGAAATCTGGAATTTACCCCAATCATTTTGGACAAAATAGCCTTATATAACTCTTCTTCAATCTAAAGGCAATTTACCTTTCTCCCCAAAGAAGCTATTTCTGCTGAAGGAGCATTTTCACTGTCTTACATTAATTATTTGGATAGTGCTGACCACATCACACCCAAACTCTTCACAGAGAAGAACACATCAGAATAATTAAAGCAACAGCGACCTGAGAAGCTATGCTGGATTGCAATTTAGATTTTCTGCTTGCTAATTTTGTTTTTAATTAGTAAGAAACTACAAAAGACCAAAGTCTAACAATAAAAAGCCTAAAATGTGAATCTAAAAAAAAAAAAAAAAAAAAACCTTAAAAACTTCTTGAGGGATTTGCTCATTCCAAAAATGAATTTTTAATTAATGTTAAAGTAGTGACTTTTTTAGACATCATTCAGTAATGTTATGATAATAGAAGTTCTGAAGAAAAAGCAAGCCCGTATTCCCGAATGCCGCAGTCTGGGTAAAAATGGGACAACTTAATGCCCTTTACAATGTGGAAATTTATTCTGGTTTGTATTTCTCATTTTGATAACCACCTATATCCTAACTGAATGGATAAATCATTCTAGATTCTCTCTCTCTGTCACTAGAAAAAGGACTCTAACTGCTGAGTTAACTCACTTATATTTTGACAAAAACAACAGTGTTAAGCATTGATTCCAATTCAGATTGACATAAAACTTTGAGAAAAGGAGAAGTTTGGCCTTCCTTCAATATTATAAAAGTATTCCTTGGCCTTTGACTGTAATGACAATTGACTAAGAAGAACTCTGGGTCAACGGAAGAGAAACAAATGTCAGGCTAAAGAGTAAGATGTCATGAAGAAAGGTCTTGGCCTCTGTTGTATTTACACAGTTTTCATCAAGGATTTTTCCTGAATTGCTAGGCAGCCTCAAGTGAACCGAGGCTCAGAGAGCAATGGAATGTAAACATCATCCATCAGAAGTAGGCAGGCTTTGGCATAGGTGTTGGAAGATACCAGGTGAGACCCATGGTTCTGCCATGAACAGGGCTTAAGGCTTGCCCTTTTCAGTGGTCTCCCATCACTCCCATCTGCTTACATGGACAGTGCGGTGATGACCTAGGGGATGCTAGAAGGTATAAGTGTTATTATCAAGGAAGGAAATGGTGTGTTGGTGCAGAAAAGGAAAGCAGATACTCAGTTGATTCCCATTATTCACAGTAGATACGTTCTCTGAAGTCATCACGAGCACTGAGATAGTGCATACTGAACCAATGCTCCTAGGGGAAGCACAGAGCTAGGTCCCTGCAAGCCTCGGGCCATGGCATTTTCATCAACTAATTAATACATAATCTTGTTTTCTGTGTGCTTCTGTTTAAAGACACCTGATTTAATCCACAGTATTGATTCATCAACATTGAATTCATGGCCAAGAGCACTATAACTCATGCCTGAATACAGTTTATAGACTATACATATTTTCTCTGTAAGGCACATCAGAACCTTCTTGCACTAAGGAGCGCTAGGCAGAACTTCAGCACCACAGCTGGGGGCCATTTTAAACAAAGAAATGAACAAAAAGACAAAAGTGTTTTTTTCACTAAATAGGACCATGAAAGGATACTTGTTTACAGCGTGAGAACTGAAAGAAGCAGCTGGGAACGTGCACATCGGGTGACTTGAACTTTTTGCCACTCTGAGAATGTCCATGAGTGACTGTGTTCGAACCATGAGTATTGATTTTAGCAGTAAATTTTAGCAGCTATGTAAATCCTCAAATACAGAATTCACGAATAATGAGGATCAACAACTATAGTTGGGAACAGTTCACAAAGGTGGAAACAAGTCAAAGCTATGTATTTTGTTGGGGGCACAGATTCATCCCCCCTTTTCCTGGTAATGATACTATGATTTTCCTTGGGGAAACCACACTTTCCCATCTCAGGCAGTCTGGGTACATGACCCTCCCACAGTGATTGTTTCAATGAGGGTCATGTGATCTACATTAATTTGGTGAGATTCAAAACCAAGAATTTTATTAAAACTAGTTGAACAGAGACTTCTCATTCCGCCAAGCGTCCTGAAACAACAGGATGTAAACCTTGTGGCAAAGTATTCAGTTGGGGCAAAGTTATATAAGCCAAGTTCACTGGAATGGTGCCAATACAGAGAAAGCCTGAGCTGTGAGGTATACCTGTGAGGTCCCAAATCCAGATCTATCATCTGGACTTTTTAGGCATCAGAGCCATTTAAGTTGGATTTTCATTACTTGTAAACAAAAGGCCTACCTATGTCACTCCATATCTCCAAGAAAATTCATGCTTTGAAACAATGTACAGTGACATATCAGAGGCAAAGTAATAAAAAATTGTAGGAAGAAAATACACACCCCAAAGCATCACAGCAAGCTACTCCAATGAGACAATAATCATCCTATCAAACAATTCTCTGCTCTGTGACCAGCCTTGACCTCTGAGAATGACCACCGCCAAGCCATCTGTCTTAAGCCCCAACTACACTGCTAGCTCTGTCCTTGGCACTATGAAGACTAGTGTAAAATCAAGGCCACAATTCATCTGTGGAGATGAGTATTAATATTCGAAAGAGTTTCATAATAGTTTAAATAATTATGTGAGAAAAATGAGTTATGCAGACAGCAAAGGTTGGAGACATCCTGCTGTGAGCTGACAGCCTAGGGGTCTGGGGAGATGCTCTAGTCAGATATTTCATAAATTCCCTCCAATCATTCTCTTGCTGACCCTATCCAAGGCTGGCTTTTCATAAATAGGATTTATAGCCAACTGTTTTCTAGCTTTGCTATCTACTAACAGAGGACCACTATCACATTTTAGGGCTTCACAGCCAAAGTGGTTCAGTAGGATATGTAAATTAAAATTGCTTCAATTAAAGCCGTTTTAAGAAATTGCAATATAAAGTTTAGAAACATTAAGACAATAAAATACTATGGGAAATACTCAAAAACAGCAGCAGATATTAAGCAATAACCTGGTTATCATTATGGTTCTGTTCTCTTAAGACAATAATTTAGTTACAGACAGGGGTGCAAACAGGTTATACTAAACCTTTTGAGTCAAAGAAGAGTCCAACTTTCCTACAACTTTAAATCCTTTAAAACCATGGCCAATTCTTCTCGGATTAGCAAGAGGTTCAGAAATAATTTTTCTTGGCACCGGTACTTTGCCTTATTCTCCCATGATATTCCAAAATTCTGCAGTTCCATTCCTCAGTCTCCTGTGTCAGTAAATCCAAACTTAGTGTGCAAAATCAAAGGTGTGCTTCCGAGACACAAACTGAGATGTGACGGACGGTGTCTTTGGAACCGAAACCCGTGCTCAGAACCACTGTCTGACATGACTGCCTTCTACGGATACATTTCCAGTGAGAAAGGCTGTGTTTCTCAACCACTTTTGTGCTACATTGGGTAAAGCAGGTTATTTCACAAACATCCAGGAAGCATAATTACTGTTAAGCAATTTTGTAGCAGACAGTGTGCTACTAATTATTCTCAACACATAAAGAGGCCTTAGAACCAGCCCGTGGAAAACAAAAGGTAAACTGAAAACCTGCTTTATAGAGCTAATTGATTTTCAAGTTTCTCTTTAAGAAATTAAAAGTTCCAGCATAAAGAGTGAACTACACAAAATAAAATTATTTCAAAGATCTGTGGAGACTGAAAATGAAAAATTGGAAATCAAAAGAGTATATACATGCAAGTACAGCAGTAGCCATACCACTAGCAGAAAACACTACTATAAATGGGGAGAGAGTATTAAATAATTAAATAATCTCAATTATCCCTTAATCCTTGGAGGAGCCTATTTCTGAATCTTAACTGAAAGATCAGACATCATATAAATACCTCAAAGCAAAATTTCATGGGAATCAGGCTAGCAGAAACATGCAAACTCATATATAGTGGATGTAACTACATAGTCTTAAAGAAAGAGTCTATAGAAGAATCCTGATCAAAGGGGGTGGAATGCAAAACAGAATTTTAAATTCTCATGGCTTCCAGATGTTCTGGAGCCATATAGGCTGAGTGGATCCCTGAAACAATTGCTTTGAGTTAACCTTTAAACCTTAAAGCAAAAATATCCCCTGAAATCTTTTTAAAACCAAACGGTAGTTTAGCTTGACTAGTAAAAAAATGTCTGCCTTGAGCACTGTACTCTTTTAAGATCCATCTATATAGGATCGAATTGACAACAGCAACTTGAAAGATTAGATGGGAAACAGGGAGCAGTGGGTGTATGTTAATTAGGGAGGAACAACTCAGAAAAGGAGAGTGAGAATGGTTGCACAACTCAAAGAAGTAATGTCACTGAATTGTACATGCAGGAACTGTCAAATTTGACAGTTGCTGTGTATATTCTCAACAACAATGACTAAATAAATAAAATTAAAAACAACAAAGAGAGAACAGCAAAAAGAGGCCACAGTGCCACATAGTCACATGTCGTTCATACCTGAAATACATGGAATAGTCATACATAAATTCCAACAAGAGCAGTCACACACCTGTGATATATGATACATGGCATGTGGTAGGTTCCAATTTATATATATTTTTTTACAAGTGGCTATTAAGCTGTCCCAGTGCCATTTGTTGAAAAGATTATTCTTGCTCTATTGAATTGTCTTTGCACTCTCTTCTGAAAATCAATTAACCACAAACATAAAGGTGTATTTCTGAATTTTCAATTCTGTTCCATTGATCTGTATTTCTGTCCTTATCCAAGTACAACCTGGTCTTGATCACTGTAGCTCTGTAGTAAGTTTAGAAATTGGAGAGCATGCATTTCTCTAACTTTGCTCCTCTTTCTAAAGAGTGTTTTAGCTACTCTGGGTCTCTTGCATTTCCACATGAACTTCAGGATCAGCTAGTCAACTTTCAAAAAAAAAGCCAGCTGGGTTCTGATAGGCATATCCTTGAACCTGTGGATGAATTGCGGGAGTATTGCCATTTAACGATATTAATTAAGCCAATCCAAGAACACAGTATATATTTCCATTTTTTATTTAGATCTTCTTTAATTTCTTTCATCATCGCTTTACACATTTCAGAGTGCATGTCTTGCATTTCTTCAGTTAAATATACTCCCAATGATTTTATTCTTTTTGATGCTACTTTGAGTGGAATTCTTTTCTTACTTTCCCCAGGCCCCTTATTATGTCAGCTCCCAGCAGGGTTTGTCCAAGCTTTGCTGTCTGCATACATCATTTTGCACCTACTGACTTGGACTATTACGCAACTGTTTCAAATATTACCATCTCTTCCTAACAACAGAATTGTGGTCTCGATTTTACACGAGCCTTCACAGTGCCAGTGACAGAGCTGGCAATGCAGTAGGGAATCAACACAATTTTTTTTTTTTTATTGGTCTTATACCCTGTGACATTGCTGAACTTTTTTTTTTTTTTTTTACTATTTCCATTTTTTTTTTTTTTTTTAGTGATTCCTTGGGATTTTCTGTATAAAAGGTCATGTCAACTGCACATAGTTTTATTTCTTCCTTTTTAATATGAATGCCTTTTATTTCTTTGACTTGTCTAATTGCCCTGGCTGGAACAGCCAGTATGGTGTTGAACAGATATTGAGTAGACATCCTTTTCTTGTTCTAGATTCTAGGGGGATTGCATCCTGTCCTTCACCATTAGCATACTGTTAGCTGTAGGTTTGTTTTCTTCTCTTGCTAGTTTGTTGAATGTTTTCATCAGAAAAGGGTGTTGAATTTCTTCAAATGTCATTTTTGCATCAGCTGAGATGATCATGTCGATTTTGTTCTTTATTAACATTAGTTACCTTAATTGATTTTCATATGCTACATCAATGTTGTATTCCTGGCAGGGGCAGATTATCCAATAGGTGCTTACCTTACTTCCAAGCATCACATTTATAATGCAGATCATCTGTAGTTAACAATTTCACATTTTTTTTGCAGCATCGAAGATTCTGCCTCTAAGTATGGCTAGCATCTGTCTCTTTACCAATCCCACAGCACCTTCTACAGATTCAAAGCCTCTGTTCAAATTCACGGTCCCTGACAGGGACAAGTGATCCAGTAAGCAAGGTAAGTACAGGCTTACTTGTGCTCACTTAGTAATTTTAGTGAACAACTGTTCACTGACCTAGTAAGCAAAGTAAGCACGGGCTTACCTGTGCTTAAGTTTACTGGGTCATCCCTGCTTATGAGGTCATCCATCCATGATCCTGTGCTATTTTTTGGAAGAATTTTCCAAGAATTGGTATTAATTCTTTAAATATTTGGTAGAATTCACCAGTGAAGCCATCTAAACCTGGGAGTAAAGATACCATAGCCCTCAATTAGGAGTTTGGAGGAAGTGTATGTAGTTAGTGCTGTGTTTTTGGCTGCACCTACCCAGAGCACAGCTTCCATCACACTCACCTGGAGGTAGGTGCATAGAGCGGGTCATGGCCTAAATTCCATAAACTCTCTCTGTTTTTACCAAGATTTAGGAGATTTGCTTGAATAAAAATTTTGTTTGTTTTATTTGCTATATGCCCTTAAGAAATTTACAGAGACTTTAAATAGCTTTTTGTTTTGTTTTTGTTTTTTTATCAGTTATAGTTGTTTCACTAGGGAGTGGGTTCACAGACCTCCTCACATGGCCATTTTAGAAGCTGATCATTATTTTGTTCTTTTCTTTTTCTCACTATACTGTAGACTGGTGACAATTTTATCAGAGCCCCGTATCAGTCCATAGGCTGGCATTTAAGGGACACTGCCTAACCAGTTTCATTATATTTCACAAAGAAATATAGCAGCTCCTTAAAGAAAGCTCTGAACCAGGATTTTCCCACCTTATTGTGCATAAGAATCACCAGGAGAGCTTTTTAAAAATTCAGAAACTAATCTCTATACTCAGGAATTCTGATTCATGTGATCTGGAGTATAGCCAGAAAAATTACAATTTTAAAGAGTACCCTGGCAGTGCTTCTCAAAATTTAAAGTGCAAATGAATTATCTGGGAATATTTTTTAAAAAAAATTTTTTTTTAATAACTTAGTACAGAGAATTCCCATCGCCCTTCATCTAGTATCCCCTAATGTTATGATCTTACTTAACCATGGTACATTTGACAAATCTAAGAAATTAACATTGGTATTACTGTTGTTATATCAGCCTAGCTATTGACTGAACTACAGGCTTTCTTAGGATTCCACTAGTTTTTTCCATTAATGTATGTTTTCTATTCGAAGGTCCAATCCAGGATCTTGGACAATTGCATTTAGTCTGAGATCTTTTTAAAATGCAGATTATGGTTCAGTAGGTCTGGGATGTAGCCTGAGATTCCACATTTCTAATAAGTTCCCAGGTGATGCTGGTGGTCTGGGCGTCACACTAATAAGGCAGGTCATCTTTGGACTAAACCACCATAGGTTAAGAAAATAACAGATCAGAATTCTCAGAGATCACCTGATCCTGCCTTGCTTGGAGTTAAAAATCACTCTGTAGAAAAATGTGGGTGAATTTTGTAATCCTTTATTATTTTATTGATGCCAAATTTTCTGAAAGCCAAAATCTTTCTAGTTGCCAGTAAAAAATCTTTCTAGTCGCCACTAGCAAGGTAATAAAAGAAAATAAATTTTCTCTTGCTAATTTCTTGCTCTTATTCTCTTCTACAGCCTTTCTGGCAAGATAAAGTGAGAAAGACTGTGCTCTAGGTAACAGGTTTCAAGTCAGAGCCACACAACTGAATGCAACAGCTGACCTATTGCTTAAACTGTATATAAGAAATATCTTCTCTAATTAATTTACAGTGTATTTATTTTTGAGAATAATATAAACCTTTGAGGTGTGAACTCTTATTTGAAATTCTTCTAAGCTCCTAGGACTTTTATTTAAAAAAACAAAAACAAAAAAACCCGTTGCCATTGAGTCGATTCTGACTCATAGCCGCACTATAGAACAAAATAGAACTGCACCATAGGGTTTCCTAGGGGTGCCTGGCGGATTTGAACTACCGACCTTTTGGTTAGCAGCTGTAGAACTTAACTATTACACCACCAAACACAATGTGTTTTTTCCTTGAATATTTCAGGTTTGTTCTGAAACTGTAATTACAAGTTAGGGTTCATCATATGGTGATCCCACTACCAATTGCAGAAGTATGTTAGGCTTTGATAAGATGATATGATGATGTCTTCTGCATTACTATGATTAGTGACAAGAATGATGAAACCTTCCAAAGTGCTTTGAAATACAAGGATTGTTTGTGGTTTGTATGTTTTTTTCCACAGACCTCTCGTTAATTATGTGACTTCTACTTGGGGCTATAAGTAGTTTCTTTAGAGCATAATCCAGAATGACAGCCTGGATCCCTCGTCTCATCTCTTATTCTAAATTCCATGATGAGTAGTCATCATATACTCTCCGAGTACTAGCATTGGAAAGGGCCCTAGAGGTTATCTAGTGTAGCTCTCTCATTTCACTGAAAGGTAAACTAAAGCCCAGAGAGGACGGTGACCTTGATCAAAGAAACACAGCCACTAGTCTCCAGTCCACTGTGACTCCCATCACAGCATGTCATCTCCCAATCTTCTAACATTTTCAGACTTTGAGAGGGCAAAAGCCTCTTTTTTATGTTGTTATTATAAACTGTTTCAATGTGACAGAAAAATGTGCTCTCATCCATATTAAACCTTAATAGTTTGCCATATTTCTCTTCCTTCATGAGGAACAGAACAATTCACCCACACACCAGTATGGCTAATTGATTATTAACAAAGGTAGAAAAGCAATTCCATGGAGGAAGGGTAGACTTTTCAACAAATGGTGCTGGAGCAATTGGATACCCATGGGCGAAAAAGCAAGCCTCAGCATAAACTCCATCATTTAGACAAAAATAAACTCAAAATGGATAGTAGATCTAAAAGTTAAAAAAACATAAAACTACAAAACTTTTAGAGGATAACAAAGGTGAAAATTTTCAGGTCTTACAGCTTCACAAAGAGTTCTTAGACAATACATCAAAAGCATGAGCCATAAAAGAAAAATATTGATAAATTGGATTCCTTCAAAATTAAAAACTTTTGCTAGGCTGTTAAGAAGGTCAACTGCAGATTGAGCTAAAATATTTGTAAAACACATTATCTGACAAAGGACTCACACCTAAAATATATAAGAAACTCTCAAAATTAAAAATTAAAAAAAAAAAAAACCCTTGCTGTCGAGTCGACTGTGACTCAGTGACTCCATAGGACAGAGCAGAACCACCCTGTAGGGTTTCCAAGGCCGTAACCTTCATGGAAGCAGACTGTCCCATCTCTCTCCCACAGAGCAGCTGGCGAGTTCAAACCGCCAGTCTTTCTGTTAGCAGCCAAGTGCTTAACCACTGCACCACCAGGGCTCCGAGAAAAATCCAATTAGAAAATGACCAGAAGACACGAAGAGACATGTCACTAAAGAGGATACACCCATTGTGGTTGAGTCAATTACGACTCATAGCGACCCTGACTGCCCAATAGGGTTTCCAAGGTTGAAATCTTTATGGAAGCAGATTGTCACGTCTTTCTCCTATAAAGTCTCTGGTGAGTTCAAACCACTGACCTTTTAGTTGGCAGCTAAGCATTTTAATCACACCAGGGCTCCTTGAAGAAGATATATGGATGGCAAATAATCACATGGAAAGATGTCACCCTCACTAGTGTGGTAGGCAGAATAATGCACTCCCCAAAGAATATGTTATATTACGTGGCAAAAAGGAATTAAGGTTGCAGATAGGATTGTTTACTAATCAGCTAACCCTAAGATACGGACAGTACCCTGAATTATCTAGATGGGTCCAATGAAATCACAAAGACCCCTAAAAATGGAAGGCCATGGTAGAAGCGGTCAGAGTGATACGATATGAGGACATGACACACTGTTACTGGCTTTGAAAATAGAGGAAGGGAACCATGAGTCCAGGAATGCAGGTAGCTCTAGAAGTTGGTAAAGGCAAGAAAACAGATTCTAAAGCCTCCAAAAGGAGTGCAGCCCTGCCACCACCTTGATTTTAGCCCAGTGAGACCCATTTTAGACTTTTGATATCCAGAACTGTAAGATAATAAATTTGTGTTGCCCTGGTGGCACAACAGTTAAGCACTCAGCTGCTAACCTAAATGTTAGTGGTTGAAACCCACCCAGTGGCTCTGAGAGAGAAAGACCTGGAAAACTGCTCCCATAAATATTACAGCCTAGGAAACTCTATAGGGCTGTTCTACTCTGTCACATGCAGTCTTTATGAGTCGAAATCACCTCAACAGCACCTAACAACAACATAAGTCACTACATCTGTGGTAACTTGCTACAGCAGCAATAGCAAACCAATAAAATAGCAACTCAAACCAAAACCCGTTGCATCGAGTCGGCCCGATGAGAAATTACTACATGCGTATCAGAACAGCTAAAAGAAATTGGTGACGATACCAAACGCTGACCAAAATATAGAGAAACTGGATTTCTTGTACATTGTTGTGAGGAATGTAAAATGGTACTGCCACTCTGGGAAACAGTTTGGAAGTTTCTCAGATAAGTAAGCATACACCTACCAGATAACTACCTACCAGCAATTGCACTTCTGAGCATTTATCCCAGAAAAATAAAAACCTATGTTCACCCAAAAACTTGTCCATAATTGTACATAGTAACTTCATTTCCAATAGCCCCAAAGCAGAAACAACCAAAATGTCCCTCAGGAGGTGAATGGTTCAACAAACTTTGGTACATCCATACCGTGCGATACTAGTCAGCAATAAAATTGAACCAACTATTGATACAGGCAATAACTTGAATGAACCTCAAGGGCATTAAGCTAGTATTAAAAAAAAAAAAAGCCAGTATCAATAGGTCACATGCTGTATGATTCCATTTATGCAACATTTTCACAATGACAAAATTATAGAGATGGAGAACAAACTAGGGACAGTATGAAGATCTTTGCAGTGATGGAATAGTTCTGAATCTCGATTGTGGTGATGGCTACACCAATCTACACATATTAAAATGACATAGAACAATGCATACACATTGGATCATTGTCAAATTCCTAGTTTTGATATTGTCTAATAGTTAGGTAAGTTGTAACCATTGGGGAAACTGGGTTTGTTACATTATATTACAGTTCACAAATTATCAGCTCTGTCTAATTTATTGCTTAATCCATTTGTTAATTTTTTATTTTAATTACTATACAGTCATCCCTTGGTATCCGCAGGGGATTGTATCCCCTTGAGGATACAAAAAATGCAAGTATACTCAAGTCCTTTACGTAAAATGGGGTAGTTTTTGCATATGACCTATGCACATCCTCCCATGTGCTTCAAATCATCTCTAGATTACTTATAACACCTAATACAATGTAAATGCTATGTGAATAGTTGTTTCATCACAATTGAAGACTTGCTCTGGAAGGCAGCCTTTCTCTTCTATGAGCTTCTTGAACTCTTCTGAGAGTGCTCATCTTGCCTGGGCATCAACCGATGCCAATTTGCCCATGATCTTGAAGTTCTTGAGGCTGTAGCACTCTACAGAGCTAGTCAGCCACCACTAACTAGCCTGAAACTCCTTCCTCCCATTCTCCTCAAACCCCTCACACTTAGCCTTTGAAGGATTGCTTTGGCCACTTAGTTGCTTTTTTAGGAGTCATTTTTTCACAGAAACAAAGGGAGCACACAAGTCGTGGCAAATGAAATGCTAGGCAAACAATGCTCAAACTAGTGCTAGAGAGAGACTGAGGATCTGAAATTGGGGGCGGCTACAGCAGGGTATGCCTACACACCACTTTATTTGCATGGATTCAGCATAGTGCTCAGCATGGAGAAAATTCAAGTTTTGCTTTTTCGAACTTTCTTTTTTTTTTTTCTTTTGGATATTTTCAATCCCGGGCTGGTTGAATCTGTGGTTGGTTGAATCCTTGGTTGGTTGAATCCGTGCATGTGGAACCCATGCATACAGATAGCCAACTATATTTTCATTTTTAGAATTTCTACTCTTTTTGCAAACCTGATTTTTTCTTATTTTTATCATTCTTTTTTTTAACATCCCAATCATTTTCAATATTCTTATTTTATAGTACCTATTTTTTTTTATTATTATTATTTGCTAGTTCCATTATTTGAAGGTCTTTGGTGCCAATCCTGCTGTGGTGTTTGCTCCTACTCATGGGGGATTTTTTTTCTCATGTTTTATAATATGAGATTGTGAATTAATCTTTAGAAGGACTTCAATTTAGGAATCTAGTGAAACTTGGTTTAACGACATCTTCCATCTAACAAGTTTACATCTGATTCTGCTGGACATGCAAATTCAAATCTCAAATGCAAATGAAGTACAAATCCACAGTGATATATCTCTAGAGGAGATTTATTATTTTCCAAGACACAGATTCCTTGTCCTCTTTTGTCCTGGTGGTAAACTTTTTCCAGTCCCCTTTATTCAGGGTCACAACTTTGTGTTGAAGATCTCTATTCCAACTCGCAGAGTCTCAGTTTTTCATTTCATACCTCCACATGGTTGTTAAAGCCCAAGCCCTTGGCTTAGCGACTAATATCACTCTCCCAAGGGCAGCTTCAGTATCAGTTTACATGTCTAGCCCATCGTTTTCAATCCGATCTTTATTTCTGATCCCTGGTGATGCCCTTACTTCCTTTCAAGCTCAGCTATGCATGGAAGTAAAATATTATACTTTGTCTAGTATTCAAAGTGTTCCTAATTAAGATTATTAGCCAGTCTGCTAGAACTGGAAGTCAAAAATAACTTCTTTTCTCTAGTAAAAAACAACTTATATCCCAAAGGGCAAGCTGAATCCTTGCAACTTACCAATTGTGCAACTTTTTCAGATCAAACTCATTTTGCCCAAAACTAAGCTTTCCTTTTTTAGTTTCATGAAACCACATGAAAAATAATAATAATAATTAAGGTCCATACATAGCCCAGAGCTCCAAGTAGAAATTTTACATTGCCCTTCATATGGATCCAAATAAGTCTTTAAATTTCTGGACTCCATCAGAAGCCCTTCCAATCACCTTTTCCTAGAATTTCTAAGCACAGATCACATTCCATATAAGTTTTCTCTGCTTATTATCAACAAATTCTGCCAGCTTTTCTTCTTTCTCTCTATTCATTCAATAAAATTTTCCAAGTTCCTGGTATTCTCCAAACACTCTTTTGCTAAAAACAAAACAAGCCCCTGGTCTCACAGAGTTTGAATTCTAGTGCAAGAGAAGGAATAAAAATAAGAAATAAATATTTAGGTTGAATTACGTGAAGTTGCCATTATTGGATAAAATGACATTTTCGTATGATTCAACTTAATATAGTATGTCAGGCAGTGAAAGTGCTATGAGGAAGAAGAAAGCAGGGTAAGTGGGAAGAGAGTGACGGGTGGGAGTGAGTGTGCTATTTTAGATAGCATGGTCACAAAAGCCTCTCTGATAAAGTGGCTTTGAACAGAGACAGGAATAAAGTGAGGAAGTGAGTAATGTGGATATCTAGGGGGAAATTATTTCCATTGGGAGAGAAGTAAGTGTAAAGGCGTAGAGGAGGTGTGCATAAGGCATATTGAAGGAACAACAAGAAAACCAGTGAAACCCAAGTGAAGTGAATAAGAGTGGTGGAAGCTGAGGTCAGAGAGGGTCAGGGGCCAGGCCCCGTAATGCCATGTAGGCCATGGTACAAATATTGTATTTCTCCCTTTGTGAGGTAGGAAAACCTTAGAAAGCTTGGGCAGAGGAGTGGCAAAACCTGACTGCATTTTCAATGGTGTGGAGTCCAGCCTGCAGGGGGTGGGGTGGACATAGGGAGATTAGTTAGGAGGCTACTGCATTAGCTTAGGGGAGAGAAGATGCTAATTTAAACTCAGGAGGTAGCAGAGGACACGGTGAGAAAAGGTTGAATCCTCACAATTCTTTCGTGGCCCTGCTAACCTTCCTTTTTGTAAGCATATTTGTCTCAGCCATGTCTTATCCCCAAACAAAAATATTTTCAAGATCCTATTTCCTGACTTTGGTTAATGCTGGTGTCAAAATCATTTTGCCTGCCTGCTGTCTAATTCCAGTAGGAAACTTCTAGGTCATCCCAAATTCAGCACCCTCAAAATCTACATTTACGTGTCCCATATCCTGACACACCTGCATCACCACTTTGTCCCTAATCACTCTCCAAAGGACAGCAGCATACCTGATTGAGGAGGTACTGAAATTCCCTAGGTGAGGAGCACCGCCAAAGAACAAACTTGTGGCTTCCAATGGCCCCCACTGCAATTGCTCTTCCCAAAGACTGTAAAAGAATGTAACTGAATGGCGGGCTAGACCTGAGTCACAGCAGGAAAGGGCACTATGACGCAAGGTGACTCCTCTGAGGAAGAAAACTCCTAATCCTATCCCTGCAGCAGGGCCCCTTCTCAGAAGTTTCTAAGCTTTGCAACTCTCCAAAGAGGAAGTTGTCTAAGGGAGTTACATTTTTTTAGGAAGAAGCTGACCGTGGTTTAAAGTCACTTAAATGCCCTTGAGCACAGGCCAGTCTGCCCCATTTCTTTCTCATAGAGACTTAGGGCTAGATGTATTTTATTAAACATTTAGGAGAAAGTAACTAGCTAAGCAAGGTCAACAGCAAGTCACTATGACATGATAAAGACCTAGTTTTTAGTCTTTAAGTAGAAGGGGCCATTCAAGAGTAAAACATAAACATGTTTATAAAATACAGTTGATCCAAGAGGACCACAAGTCATGCCAAAATCACTTACCAATGTATGTTGAAAAATATCATAGACTGTAGGTTGCAAGCAATATTCAAACAGACAGTTAAGGAGAGGATATGCTATAGAAGTATCACTAAAATTACTGCTCAACTATAGAAACTTCTACACTTAAGATTTAACAGCACAGACCCAATACAGGGTCACAGAAATAGTATGGAAAGGAAAAATCAAACTCATTTTCCAAAAATGCATTTTGTAAAGATTCAACTAGGAATGCCTTTTTCTGAATAATCTTCATTTGCAATATAAAAGGAAATAAAAAATAGGAATCAAAATGTATTAATTACTGTTTACTCATCCTCTTGTAAATAAAGCAGAAACTATAAATCTTAGTATTGCAGAAAATTAAATGACTGAAGATTACAGCTCTAATTCAGTTTGCTACTGATAACATTTATGATGCTAAATAATAAGAAAGAATTCAAATAACTATCAAAAAGTCCATGGAGATTGCTGAGGGGCAGGGCTAAGAGTAGTCAGACACTTCCAGTGAACCCTCTTACCACACAAACCAAAAAAAATAAGTGAAACGATTATATTTATGACAAGCTAGGAGCCCTAAACATCAAAGGCAAAGATAGAAAATGGACTGAGACACAGGGGAAGGAAGAGGCGGTTCAGAAGCAGAGAGGAGTTGCCAGACCTGAATCGCCAGGAACCCTCAGACACCATTCCTGGGAGTGGCCGTGGTGGGGTTCCAGCTGCAGTTTCCTCAGGGAGAAACATCCAGCCACACACACTACTCAAACCTCCAGAACCAGAGAAGAATGGCACTCTTGGCAAAAGCTAAGTACTTGCGTATACTTTACCACGTCCCCAGCCCCTAAGCTGGCTTCAGTGGCTGTCAATTTTCCTGGGCCTCAGAGAGATTCTGCTGCATGCTCTGAGCCATTCACCCAGCCTTGGAAAAGGAATAAATTCACAATTGTGGGAAAAGATAATCTGTCAGCTCCACTAACCTAGGGATCTCAGGACAGAAGCGGCTCCTGTCCAGGCATGAGCAGTTCGTGGACTTTGAATACCTTTCCCCCTGCATGGACTTGTGTGGGCCTATTTCAGGAGAACAGGCCCTTGTTGGCAGACTGCAACTGTTTCAGCTATGCGGTAGACAGTTGGGTGTTTGATGTTTGTCACTGCTTTGCCTATTAAAAGGGTCCTCACCTACCCACATCAGGGGCCTAAGGACTGGTGGCTCCACTCAGGTTACCCAGCCACCCACAACAGGGCTCCAAGGATAACTGGTACTTCCCAGTCCTTACAGCCAAAAGCATTGGGTGCCCATGGTCTGACTGCAGAACCCACCCACCTGTGTGCTCTAGGGAACGGGGATGCGCCTTCCTCACGGACACTTGGGGGAAAGTTTTCAGCCCCCTGACTTCTTCAGAGCATGACCCCTGCTGCAACCAGATACTGGTACCTACACCAATCACCCCTGCCCCTCTAAGACTGTACAACAGAGACTGTACCACACATTTGATGACTAACTACCTGGACACCTGAGCTGAATCCATACAAGAAAAGTGAATGCACTTCTTGGCTGATAAACCTGATAACACCGCTAGCCAATTGGTGACAGGACGTTAGAGCTTCAAAGGTGAAAATAATCAAGCTAGCTCACTCAAGCAACCCATCTGGGCATATCAAAATAAAACAAAGCAAGAAGCTAGGATACAGTGAGCAAACAAAAAATAAACTAATACAATAACTTATAGATGGCTCGGAGGCAATAGTCAATGTCAAGTCACATAAAGAAACAGACAATGATCACCTTAACAAGCTCTCAGAACAAAGAATCAATGGATCTTCTGGATGAAGGTGCCTTCCTGGAATTACTGGACGCAGAATTCAAAAGATTAATATACAGAACTCTTCAAGACATCAGGAACAAAATTAGGAAGGAGACCAGGCAATATGCAGAACAAGCCAAGGAACACAAAGATAAAGTAGTTGAAGAAATTAAAAAGGCTATTCAAGAACATAACGAAAAATTTAATAAGCTGCAAGAATCCATAGAGAGACAGCAATCAGAAATTCAGAAGATTAACAATAAAATTACAGAAGTAGACAACTCAATAGAAAGTCAGAGGAGCAGAACTGAGCAAGTGGAAGGCAGAATTGGTGAACTTGAAGACAAAGCACTTGGTACCAATACATTTGAAGAAAAATCAGATAAAAGAATTTTAAAAAATGAAGAAACCTTAAGAATCATGTGGGACTCTATCAAGAGAAATAACCAACGCGTGACTGGAATACCAGAACAGGGAGGGATAACAGAAAATAGAGAATTGTTGACAATTTGTTGGCAGAAAACTTCCCTAATATCATGAAAGATGAGAAGGTATCTATCCAAGATGCTCATCGAACTCCACATAAGGTAGATTTTAAAAGAAAGTTAACAAGACATATTATCATCAAACTTACCAAACCAAAGATAAAGAGAAAATTTTAAGAGCAGCTAGGGATAAACAAAAAGTCACCTACAAAGGAGAGTCAATAAGAATAAGCTCAGACTACTCAGCAGAAACCATGCAGACAAGAAGGCAATGGGATGACTTCTGTAAAGTATCGAAGGAAAAAAATTGCCTGCCAAGAGTCATAAATCCAGCAAAACTGTCTCTCAAATATGAAGGTGAAATTAGGACATTTCCAGATAAACAAGTTGAGGGAATTCGTAAAAACCAAACCAAAACTACAAAAAATACTAAAGGGAGGTCTTTGGTTAGAAAATCAATAATATCAGGTGTCAACCCAAGACTAGAAGACTGGGCAGAGTAATCAGATGTCATCCCAGACAGGGAAATCACAAAAATAAATCAAGTCAAAAAAAACACTCAAAACAGGGAAACAGTGATGCTATTATGCAAAAGAAGAAAACATTAAGACAATAAAGACAGACTAAGAAATGTAGTCATAGATCTTTCATATGGAGAGGAAGACAAGATGATATAAAGAAATAAAAGTTAGGTTTAAATTTAGAAAAATAGGGGTAAATATTAAGGTAACCACAAAGCAGACAAACTACCCTACACATCAAAACAAAATACAAGGAAAAAAAAGAGACTCAGCAGAAACAAAATCAACAACAATGAATAAGAGGAAAAGACGATATGTAAAGATAAACTACTAAGCACAAAAATTAAGCAGGAAAAAGAAACTGTTAACAACACACACAAAAAAAAAAATCAAAATGACAGCACTAAACTAATACCTATCTATAATTACGCTGAATATAAATGGACTAAATGCAACAATAAAGAGACAGAGAGTTGCAGAATGGATTAAAAAACACGATCCATCTACATGCTGCCTAATAGAGACACACCTTAGACTTAGAGACAAACAAACTAAAGCTCAAAGGATGGAAAAAATATATATATCAAGCAAACAACAATCAAAAACCAGCAGGAGTGGCAATACTAATTTCTGGCAAAATAGACTTTAAAGTTAAATCCACCACAAAGGATAAGGAAGAACACTATATAAAGGGACAATACACCAGGAGGACTTAACCATGTTAATATTTATACACCCAATGACAGGACTGCAAGATACATAAAACAAACTCCAACTGCATTGTAAAGTAGGATAGACAGCTCCACAATAATAGTAGGATACTTCAACATACCACTTTTGGTGAAGGACAGAGCATCCAGAAAGAAACTCAATAAAGACACAGAAGATCTAAATGCCACAATCAACCAACATGACCTCATAGACATATACAGAACACTCCACCCAACAGCAGCCCAGAATACTTTCTTTTCTAGTGGGCTTGGAACATCCTCTAAAATAGACCACAAAGCAAGCCTTAGCAGAAACCAAAACGTTGAAATATTGCAAAGCATCTTCTCTGACCATAGGCCTTAAAGGTAGAAATTGAACAGAAAAAGCAGGGAAAAGAAATCAAATACTTGGAAACTGAACAATACCCTGCTCAAAAAAGACTGGGATACAGAAGACATTAAGGATGGAATAAAGAAATTCATAGAATCCAATGAAAATGAGAACACTTCCTACCAGAACCTTTGGGACATAGTGAAAGCACTATTCAGAGGTCAATTTATATCAATGCACACATACAAAAAGAAGAAAGGGCCAAAATGAAAGAATTATCCCTACAACTTGAACAAATAGAAAGAGAGCAACAAAATAAACCCTCAGGCATCAGAAGAAAGCAAATAATAAATATTAGAGCAGAATTAAATGAAATAGAAAACAGAAAAACAATTGAGTTAACAAGACAAAAGGTGGTTCTTCAAAAAACTGACAAAATTGATAAACCATTGGCCAAACTGACAAAAGAAAAACAGAAGAGGAAGCAAATAACCCAAATAAGAAATGAGATGGGCGATATTACCCAACTGAAATTAAAAGAATCATATCACCAACTGAAATTAAAAGAATCATATCAGATTACTTCAAAAAATTGTACTCTAACGAATTTGAAAACCTAGAAGAAAGTGATGAATTTCTAGAAACACACTACCTACCTAAACTAACACAGAGGTGGAGTAACCAAATAAACCCATAACAAAAGAAAAAATTGAAAAGGTAATCAAAAAACTTCAAACAAACAAAAAAAAAGCCCTGGCTGGATGGCTTCACTGCAGTTTTACCAAACTTTCTGAGAAGAGTTAACAGCACTACTACTAACGGTATTTCAGAGCATAGAAAAGAATGGAGTACTACCAAACTCATTCCATGAATCCAGCATATCCCTGATACCAAAACCAGGTAAAGACACCACAAGAAAAGAAAATTACAGACCTATATCCCTCATGAACTTAGATGCAAAAGTCCTCAAAATTCGAGCCAATAGAATTCAACAACATATCAAAAAGATAATTCACCATGACAAGTGGGATTTATACCAGGTATACAGGGATGGTTCAACATTAGAAAAACAATTAATGTAATCCATCAGATAAATAAAACAAAAGACAAGAATCACATGATTTTATCAATTGATGCAGAAAAGGCATTTGACAAAGTTCAACACTGATTCATGATAAAAACTCTTAGCAAAACAGGAATAGAAGGAAAATTCCTCAACATAATAAAGGGCATTTATATAAAGCAAACAGCCAACATCATCCTAAATGGAGAGAGTGTGAAAGCATTTCCCTTGAGATCAGGAACCAGACAAGGATGCCCTTCATTACCACTCTTATTCAACTCTGTGTTGTAGATCCTAGCCAGAGCAATTAGGCTAGATAAAGAAATAACGGGCATCTGGGAAGAAGTAAAAGTATGTCTATTTGCAGATAACATGATCTTATACACAGAAAACCCTAAGGAATCCTCCAGAAAACTACTGAAACTAATAGTTCAGGAGAGTATCAGGTTACAAGATAAACATACAAAAATCAGGTGGATTCCCCTACATTAACAAGAAGAACTTCAAAGAGGAAATCACCAAATCAATGCCATTTACGGTAGCCCCCAAGAAGATAAAATACTTAGGAATAAATCTTACCAGGGACGTAAAAGAAAACTACAAGACACTACTGCAGGAAACCAAAAGAGACCTACATAAGTGGAAAAACATACCTTGCCCATGGACAGGAAGACTCAACATTGTAAAAACGTCTATACTACCGATGGCGATCTATAGATACAATGCAATTCTGACCCAAATTCCAACATTTTTTAATGAGATGGAGAAACAAATCACCAACTTCATACGGAAGGGCAAGAGGCCCCGGATAATTAAAGCATTACTGAAAAGAAGAACAAAGTGGGAGGCCTCATTCTACCTGATTTTAGAACCTATTATACTGCCACAGTAGTCAAAACAGCCTGGTACTGGTACAACAACAGATACATAGATCAATGGAACAGAATTGAGAATCCAGACATAAATCCACACACATATGAGCAGTTGATATTTGACAAAGGCCCAAAGTCTGTTAAATGGGGAAAAGACAGTCTCTTTAACAAATGCTGATGGCATAAATGGATATCCATATGCAAAAAAAATAAGACCCATACCTCACACCATGCACAAAAAATAACTGTAAATGGATCAAAGACCTAAATATAAAATCTAAAACAATAAAGATCATAGAAGGAAAAATAGGGAAAACACTAGGAGCCCTAACGCATGGCATAAACTGTATACAAAACATTATTAACAATGCAGAAGAGAAACTAGATATCTAAAGAGCTACTAAAAATCAAACACCTATGCTCATCCAAAGACTTCACCAAAAGAGTAAAAGACTACCTACAGACTGGGAAAAAGTTTTTAGCTATGACATTTCTGATCAATGCCTGATCTCTAAAATGTACATGATACTGCAAAAACTCAAGTATAAAAACACAACTAACCCAATTAAAAAATAGCAAAGGATATGAACAGGCATGTCACTAAAGAAGACATTCTGGTAGCTAACAGATACATGAGGAAATGCTCACGATCATTAGCCATTAGAGAAATGCAAATCAAAACTACAATGAGATTCCATCTCACTCCAACAAGGCTGGCATTAATTCAAAAAACACAAAATAATAAATGATGGAGAGGTTGTAGAGAGACAGGAACACTTATACACCGCCAGTGGGGATGTAAAATGGTACAACCACTTTGGAAATCGATTTGGGGCTTCCTTAAAAAGCTAGAAATAGAACTACCATAAGATCTGGCAATCCCACTCCTCAGAATATATCCTAGAGAAATAAGAGCCTTTACGCGAACACATATATGCACACCCATGTTCATTGCAGCACTGTTTACAATAGAAAAAGATGGGAGCAACCAAGGTGCCCATCAATGGATGAACGGATAAATAAGTTATGGTATATTCACACAATGGAATACTACACATCGATAAAGAACAATGATGAATCCATGAAACATTTCATAACATGGAGGAATCTGGAAGGCATTATGCTGAGTGAAATTAGTCAGCTGCAGAGGGACAAATATTCTATAAGGCACTATTGTAAGAACTCAAGAAATAGTTTAAATAGAGAAGAAAATATTCTTTGATGGTTATGAGAGTGGAGAGGGATGAAGGGAGAAGGGTTTTCACTAATTAGATAGTAGATAAGACCTATTTTAGGTGAAGGGAAAGACAACACACAATACAGGAAAGGTCAGCACAACTGGACTAAAGCAAAAGCGAAGAAGTTTCCTGAATAAACTGAACCCTTTGAAGGCCAGCATAGCAGGAGCAGGGGTTTGGAACCATGGTTTCAGGGGACGTCTAAGTCAATTGGCATAATAAAATCTATTAAGAAGACATTCTGCATTCCACTTTGGAGAGTGGTGACTGGGGTCTTAAACACTAGCAAGTGGCCATCTAAGATGCACCAATTGTTTTCAACCCTCCTGGAGCAAAGGAGAACAAAGACACAAGGTAATTATGAGCCCAGGTTACAGAAAGGGCCACATAAACCAGAGACTACATTGGCCAAAGACCAGAAGAACTAGAGGGAGCCTGGTTACAACTGATGACTGCCCTGACAGGGAACACAACAGAGGTCCCCTGAGGGAGCAGGAGAGAGCAGTGGGATGCAGACCTCAAATTCTCATAAAATGACCAGACTTAATGGTCTGACTGAGACTAGAAGGACCCCAGAAGTCATCATCCCCAGACCTTCTGTTAGCCCAAGACAGGAACCATTCCCAAAGCCAACTCTTCAGACAGGGTTGGACTGGACTATGGGGTAGAAAATGATACTGGTGAAGAGTGAGCTTCTTGGCTCACGTAGACACATGAGACTATGTGGGCAGCTCCTGTCTGGAGGGGAAATGAGAGGGCAGAGGGGATCAGAAGCTGGTGGAATGGACATGAAAATAGAGAGTGGAGGGAAGGAGTATGCTGTCTCATTAGAGAGAGAACTACTAAGAGTATACAGCAAGGTGTATATAAATTTTTGTATGAGAGACTGACTTGATTTGTAAACTTTCACTTAAAGCACAATTAAAAAAAAAAAAAAAAGTCTATGAATGTGACCTTTCCTTGAATTTTAGCGTTGACCGCTGAGCTTCTGTTAAGGATGATGAAAAGATTTGGAAATGTATTGTGGTGATGGTTGCACAACATCATGAACGTAATTAATGTCACTGATGTACATGTAAAAAATGTTGAAACGGCAAAAGTTTCGTTATATATGTATATATTTACCACAATGAACAAATCTGCCTTTGAAGAAGTACAGTCAGACTGTTCCTTAGAAGCGAGGATGGCGATACTTCGTCCCAGGCATTTGGGACATTTTATCAGGAGGGACCCATCCCTGGAGGACTTCGTGCTTGATAAAGTAGAGGGTCAATGAAAGAAAGAAGATCCTCGACAAGATGGGTTGACACAGTGGCTGAAATGATGAGCTTAAGTACAGGAACGATTGCGAGGTTGGCACAGGACTGGGCAATGTTTTGTTCTGCTGTACATAGGGTTGCTATGAATTGGAACTGGCTCGACAGCACTTAACAAAAACATATTTACCACAATTAAAAAAAAAAAATCCTCTTCTGCCAAAATTTCAAGGTTTCTCACAGTGCTTTTACATATACCCTCTATTACCTGAAAACCTACCTTTTCTCTTGGCACTGAGACTACCATCTGACATATGTATTCTATTGAAAAGTGGAGTCAACTTCATAGAAAGTTCTTTGCAGCATGGATATTTTTTGCTTATTGATTATTACTTGTGTTTTCTAATACCATGCAAACAATATTACATAACAGTAATGCTGAAGAAATACTACTTTTTAGCTTGTAAGCTCATTGCACATAAAAGCATACTCTGCTGATGTGCCTGTTTTGCGATCCCAGTCCTTGACTGGTGAGGATAGGCATCTGTAGACTATGTTTGGAAGTGTCACCAAGCAGTCAATAGTCTGGGTCTGTCTTAGCTCAAAGAAGCAAACATTTGTGCAGAACTGCCCCTTGTGGACCTAGGCCTTCTCAATCTAGTAAATAAATCTGGTAACTTCAATTATTTTGAAATTGTTGTTATGTTCTTAGGTGCCTCAATATCTTGAAATATTGAGGATTCAATGGGTATCGAAGTTAAAAATCTACGTACGGATGGAAAATATGAGATCAGCATACTCTTTTTTTTTCACAAAAAAAAATATACTTTTTTCACTTGTAAGCTGACCATTTAAATTTTCTCTTTTAATAGTCCCACTCTCTTTACATAATCAGTACTCAGAATTCTCGGCTCACCTTTTCAGATCATTTTGTCAGACATTAGCTATAGACTCACTCCGGCTCATTAGTTAAATTCTCCCTAAAGATGTTTCAAAATATCTGCAGCTCTGCTAAAAGAAGAGAGTCTTTAAAATGCATGGTAAACTACTGTCCTAGGCCTTAGAGAGAGTTGCAAAGCCTTTGAAAGTATGGTGGTGGTAACGGCAGGGGTATGGACATATAATGAAACATATAGAAATAAAGGATGCTAGAGCATTCAACCTTTTAGTTTTAAGATTTTATTCCTATGAAAGAAGTTGAAAATTAGATCAATATTCAAGACAGCAGGAACAACCTGGAAGAAAAGTAATACACCCAGACCTTCTAGCTTGCTCTTTCCCTTCCTTATAGATCCCTCTCTATCAAAAAATTAAAAATAGTGTCTATACCACTTACAAACACTATTTTCCAACTCATGCTGCTTGTCATGGGAAGAGCTATAAGAATACATGTGAACTACAGTGGGGTTTTGATTTCTACCCCTTGGGACTTGACTAGAATACTGAACAGACCAGATCCCATTTTGGTGACTGCACACATTAGTGGCCTAAGCCATTGCTTTAGAAATGTCACCATCACTGGACTGTGAAGAAACTCACCAACAAATGGGTCACTGTGAGTTACGGGCAGCAACTAAATGACCAAAGACGTTAGTACCCAAAGCCAATTAATGGAAACTCACCAAATGGCACAAAGTTAACCACGGTTCTGCTGATGGCAGTTGCTGTACAGATTTTAAGTTTTTAATTTTTAATCTGGGATCCTACAGCACAAGCTCTTTGCACCTTGCCCCAGAGGTTCTGAGTAAATGCATTTTATTTTTAGCAGTTTTCTCTCTTGACACAGGGTTCCCCAAATATGAAAGAACAAGTCCTCCCCCAGGGATGCTGGCCTTTTTTGCCTCTGGTCTCTCTTCCTCTGTGGTCTCCTGCAGACATTTAAAGTAACAATGAGCTGAGAAACGTTTTCCTGAAGAATGACCTTCTTCCCTTAAGCCTAAAGTGAGTGTTCATTACAAGGACTGAGTCTGCTCTGGAACATCAGGTTGTGCCCCTTTAGGATAAATTGAAGGTGTTTCAAAGTGGAGAGGCCATCTCAGTTTTACAGTAAAGAGCTATCCTATGAGAAAGGAAGAAAAATCCCAGGTGGTGTTTTTATTGAAAGTACCATTATTGCCAGCCTAGCAAAAGAATTGATTGTGAGAAGACAAAGCACAGCCATCTTAATTAATAGTATGCATATTTTTATAGCCTCTACAGGTGCTCACACAAGACCACACACCTAACACGCCTGGAATTATTACTGAAGTCAAGGGTGTTATATCAGAAGGAGCCAAATGTCTTGATGGCTGCCAGTATAATAATTCAAAATAAGTTAGTCAATATTTCAGAAATTGCATGGCCCAGATTAACCTATAATAATGGGACAGAGTGAAAAGGAATCTGACCTGTTGATAAATTACCCACAGAACTACATTGATGTGATAAGCTGCTAATTCAACAAAGTCATCAACATATCATACATACGAAACTTTCTCGGTTCTGAAAAGAATCATCAATCAACCTTCAGTCTTGAAAGAGTGTATGCTAGATATACATCTTTTTTCTACACCTTTCTAAAATTATTTCCTTAGCCAGGGAAATGATAAGCAAACAAATGTACCGTTGCCAAAGGGAAGGCACTTAGGTTTCTCAAAGGATGGACATTGCTATGTGGGAGACTTGGTGAGATTCCTTTGTTCTTGGGCAATGATTTCTGCAGAGTCCTGGGTTCTACACTTTACTGAGAAGGAAGAGAAGATTTCTTCCCATCACACCTTCTTGATACCATTAAGATGCCCAGATCATTCTCATTCACATGTACAGAGTGTCCCTAGCCTCTCAAAGGACAGAACTGAAAACGTATTACTCTGTGGATGACTAAAGGAAGAATGGGAGCAATATGCAGTTAAAGATGTCATCTTGTCCAGCTCCTGCCTTCAAGTAGGTGAAACATTAATCATTCCACTTTACAGATGAAGGAAATTGTTTCCAGAGCATATTAGCAACCAGAACTCATCTCTCCTAATGCCCAATCCAATGCTCTTTCCACTAAAGCAAAAATATTAGGAATTAATAACAATACACAGGGTTTCTATAGTGTTCCTCAATATAATTTTATAGTCATAACTTGATTTCAGCTTCAAAATCAATTAGGTGTAAACCGTGTGCAAAATCATGTATAAAAAACTGTGAGATGTTTGAAGTGTAAAAAGCAGGAGGCAGTGGTTAATAATACAGACTATGTTATCACGATGCTTAGAAACAATCTGTGTCAACCAGTAATGAGGTGTGTGGTTTTGGAAAAGTCATTTAACATTTCTATGCCTCAAGAAATACGCATTAAGTACTTACAGTACCTAGACTAATTTACATGGAGTCCTTGGGTGGTACAATGAGTTATTACTTAATTAGTACAGCTATTAATGTACAATGAGAGTGTTTATTAGCAGGCACTGACCCTCTAAAGGTTCCTAGTGGCACAAATGGTTTGCACTTAACTACCTAAAGGTTGGTGGTTTGAACCCACTCAGCAGCTCTGCAAAAGACATACCTGGTAATCTACTTCCATAAAGATTATATCCAAGAAAACCCTATGGAGCAGTTCTACTCTATAACACTCGGGGGCTCACCATGAGTCAGAGTCAACTCAATGGCAATGGGTTTAATAGGTCCTGTTAATAGAAAACCTACTGAAAAGTTGCAGCATTGTTTCAACACTTCCTAAAAGAGGACTGCTACCTTAATTTATACTTTGACACCCCCAGTTCAGAATGATGTATCACATTCCCCCTTCTACAAGTTTAGTTACCATCCCTTCATATCGCAGGATGAAGTGAACATCAGAAACTCTTCAATCTGAAGAAATATGTGAAATTAGAAAGAGCATATATATCTCAAGTTTACTAACAGTAACTCCTATCTGACAGCAACTCAGAATTCACAAGGAATCCTTTTATATGTCATGTTACCTGTTCACAAATAATTGTCTTTTAACTGACAAACTCTCCATTAGCTCAAGATATTGGTCTTTGGAGCCAACCAGAAGTGAACTCAAATCTTGGCTTTGCTGCTTATTAGCCGTGTGACCGGGAGCAACTCACTGCTCTCTCAGCCTTAATTTCCTCATCAATAAATGGGCATAATACCCAAGTGGTTGTCGTAGTACAAATAAAATAATGCACATTCACAATTAAATATGTTCTTAGTCATCATTATAATTATCATCAAACACCAAAGAGTAGGCTTGTTTTTGGCCATGATTTATTCCTGTGTCAAACAAGAACCCTACAAAATTTATTTTCGAACTTAACCTTAGCATATGGTTCCTCAAAACATTGCTGTTGCACATTTTTCTCACACCTCTCCAACTTGATGGTATCATTCTAAATTCTAATGCTGATATTCCCCAAGCTTGTCATTTTTCCGAATACATTCGCTGTCAAAGAAAGGTACCCACAATTTCAGTATTGCATCTGGAGTCTCAGAATTTCATTTTAGTGGATAAAAATCGGGACAATCCTTCTAGGCACTCTTACCAAGACTAATTTACAAGACATTGCTGGGTGGTGCAAATGCTTAATGTGCTCAGCTGCTAACTGAAAGGTTAAGAGGTTCAAGTCCACCCCAAGACACCTTGGAAGAAAGGCCTGCCGATCTGCTTCCAAAAATCAGTCACTGAAAACCCTATGGAGTACAGTTCTACTCTGACACACATGAACAGGAGTCAACTTGATGGCAACTGGTTTTTAAACTTGCACAGAAGTCTCCAGAAAGCTAACACCTCCAGACTGTGCTATCATCCTAGTAGCCCAATGTAGTATACCAAACTGTCGACAGAACTCAGTGTACATGTACAACTCCAAAATCACATAATCGTCACACCCCAAGGATGAGATTTCAAACATTACCATCAACCTGCCCATTTCTTTGCTAGTTTAAATACTTTGAACATAGCCTCATCACAGATTTGAAAGCATCTTAAAAGGAAAAGTTTAAGAAATAATAATAAAATACTTATTAAAGATTAAGGGCTAGAAAAAAATCAGAATCTACATCATTACATAAATGCTTAATTTGTAGTTCTATTTAAGATATGAAATCAACAGTTCTAGGCACAAATATGCCCTCCCCCTAAAAAAAATTGTATCAAGTCAATTCTGACTCATAGTGACTCTACAGGACAGTATAGAGTTTCCAAGGAGTGCCTGGAGGATTCGAACTACTAACCTTTTGGTTAGCAGCCACAGTACTTAACCACTATACCACCAGGGGTACCTAGAAATGTGCTCACAATTTAAATCTCATGAATGTTTCAGAATACAGCTATGTTTATTGAATGCTGCTGTGTGAAAAACTTTCTAGTCAACACACTGGAAGGCACAAAGGAAATAGAACTGGTTTTCCCCTCAAGGAGATAATAGTGCACACATGCACGACCAAGAGGATTTAGAAAACGGCGTATTTTGAATACGTGAGCTGACACATAGTAGAGGAGACAGAAAGTGAAGGAGGATGATGAAGAGGCAGCTGTCTGCATAAGAAGAAAAACACACACTGGCAGGGAGAGAAGAGGGGCTTTCTTCTGGAGGAAAATACATTTGCAAACGTACTGAGGTGAAAACAAGAAAGGTGATTTAAAAAATGTTTAACGAGATTGAAGAGCCTTTAAGATTCACTCAGAAAAGAGGTCCAAGGAGAATTTGGATTTAATCCTACAAGTGATAAGGAGGCATTATAGAGTCTTGAGAAGAAAAACAGCAAGATAAAAACAGTGTTAGAGGAAGACTGTTCTATTCTCAAATCATTGTCACTTGTTATTAACAATCCCTCATAAAACCTTTTCTCTGGAGGCGAAAGAGCTCTTGTTTTCATTGCTATAGGACAATTTTGGGCACTAACAATACTTGAACTATTTCTGAATGTTCCATGTAAGACAAAAAGAAAAAAAAAAGTATTAAAAAATACAATCTGCAGGCTTTGATGTCGTTTTTAGCTTCTGTCTTGTCTTAAATGAAGTCCTTAGCTTGTGATGTGTCTGAGCCATTTAGCATTTAGTTCCCTGATAAAATGACAAGGGACTGAAATAGACTGCAGAGATCTTACATTAACTTTTGTCACGCCCAGTGGTTTGGGAGAGTGAAGCCATGTTAAAGAGAGCCTTGCTGCCAGCAGATGCTGACAGAATTCAGCAGCTCCTCAGACAAAATGGACGTTTCTCTGTCAGTATAGGCCCCTTACCTCTGTGGAGTGTCTCAAGAAATCCCAGCTGCGGAGGGATGTGGGTTGCCAAGTACAGACACAATCTGTCCCTTCTCCTAAAATGAGATTGATTCTCATTATTCTTAAGGAGTCACACACAAGCTGTTGGCAATTTGCTCAAGTGAAGAGGAAACCATATTCAGTAGTTGCAACACTTCAGATCTCAGAAAGCAGCACAAACCGACTGTGCCCACAGCCCCAACTTGCCAGCAGTTTCTGGACTCATCTAATAATAGTTGAGACAAGGGGAAGAATGAAGACTGTCACACACTCTTCGTGTGGCAGGCCTCGCTGTTGCAATGCTGAACTAACGGAAAGAGGGGACCGTTTAGTAACTCAGCTCTCTCCTCATTGTTGCCTTACAGAAGGGTCCACAAAACAGCCTGCTCCAGCTGCCGCTGCTCATAGCAGCAGCACGTTGCTTCACACACTCTCCCTGGGCTTCAGCTGCAGCAGTGTTGTGTGAATATGCTTGCAGGAAAGAGCATACTTGACGGAATGCAGCATCCACGCAATTTAATAAGAAAAATAAACAACAGAACATGAGTAGACAAAGCACAAAGAATAAAAATAATAAACAAACATATGTATCAAAAAATACTCTGAAAAATTAAACAAAAATAAATCAATATTTAAAAATTAAAATATTTGTTGCAGTGAATTTGGAATGCTCATACATTGTTAGGACACCATGGTAGTGTAGTGGTTAAGTGCTATGGCTACTAACCGAAAGGTCAGCAGTTCAAATCCACCATGTCCTCTTTGGAAACTCTATGGGGCAGTTCTACTCTGTCCTATAGGGTCACTATGAGTTGGAATTGACCCAAGGGCAACCTGTTTGGTTTTTTATACATTGTTAAAAATAGCAAATGTTAGTACCAACGTTTGAGAAACAGTTTATTATATGGTACATGATGCTTTGAAAATATTCAAAAGGAATAAAGAAAAAATATTCACGTCCAAAGATGTTTATTCTAGTCCTTTCATATAACAAAAAAAAATTTTTTTAATACAGAAAAAGCATAGTAAGAAACATAATCAAAAAATGAATGCTTAAGAAAGCCATGGTGCATTTAATGAATGATTTAGGAACAATTAAAAACGCTGTTTGTAAAAACTATGTCATCCGAGGCTTCTATGATTTTTTTTTTTTTAAATCTTACTAGGAAATATTTATTACCTACAAAATAGTGTACATAATGATTATAAATACTTTATATAGCTTCAAATGAAAAAATCAAGACACGAAATTGTATACACAATAAGATTACAAGTCTACACAAAAATTGTCTGCAGAAAATATGTCCAGAGGGAAATAACCCGAAGTCTAAACAGTGGTTATTCTTCTGTAGTGACTAAAAGGCAATTCTTTTTCTATTTTTCTCTACTTTCAAAACTTAATTTAACTTCTGCTAAATACTGTTTAGTGTCTCTACCTTTAGATACTCATTTGGAAAAATGCTCAGAACCACCATATTTATCAATTCATTTTTTCAGCCAATATTTATTGAGGTCCAGGATCAAAACACAAAACACTGGGTATTAGAGGAGAGATAAGTGCCCAGGAGATATATTTCATGCTCTCCAGAAAGCTTATAAGAAATACAATGGAGTAATGCAATGGCAAAGTAGAAAAATAAACATCATAAATTTAATAATTTGAATTCATAAATGCACAGTGGCACCTTAGAAGGTGAAAGATGAAGTAAATTCCATGGGTTTCACCCCTTCTTTACATATCGCTAATCTGGATGGACTGCCCCAGTTGACATTTCCATGTTCTCAGGCACAGTACATGCATAACAGACTCAAGGGCTGGGGAAATTTTTCTAGACCAAGGGAAGAAGCCAGTAAGAACTGCCTGCAAAGCTGTACTCTGCCCTTTCCCAATCTACCTGTAGTTATCTATAAGTAATTTAAATCATATACATTATCTTTGTAACCATAGGAAAGTCTCATAAATTCCTGATCTTAGATATCATTTTAACTACAAAGTCCACCCATTTAAAAAATCCACTCTATAATAACACTTTCCATGAGAGCAAGCTCAAAAATTTTCAAGGCAGTAACTTCCATTTATGGACAGTTTGGCTCAATTCAAAACATTTATTAAGTACCTTCTAGGTGTCAAGTGCTGGACTTGACCCTGTGTAACCAAGATGAATAAGAAAGGGCACTGCCCTCTAAGAGCTCACAATGCAAAAGAGAGACTGGGGAATTAATAAACTATTATTCACAGTTGGAAGCTCTTTTAGTTAGCTAGAGCTGCTGTAACAGGAATACCACCAGTGAATGGTTTTAACAAACAGAAATTTATTCTCTCACAGTTTAGGAGGCTAAAAGTCTGAATTCAGTGTGCCAGCTCTAGGGGAAGGCTCTCTCTCTCTGTTGGCTCCAGGGGAAGGTCCTTATCTCTTTAAACAACTGTGGGCTTGTCATCTCTTGAAGATCTTCTTGTGTCTTGGCATCAATCTTTCCCTGAGTCTAGGAAGTTCTCGGCAAAAGAACCCCAAGTCCAAAGGATGTGCTCTGCTCCCAGCTCTTCTTTCTTAACAGTACTGAGGAAATTCCTCTCTGGTTGCTTCTCTTTCCTTTTATCTCTTGTAAGACATAGGTGATGCAGGCCACACCCCATGGCAAGTCGCCTTACATCAGATCAGAGCTGTTACCTGAATAAGTGTGTTGTATCCCACCCTAACCCCCTTAAAATTGATTGGCTGATCACATCAGATCACATCATGGGGAATGAATACATCATTAGGTAACTGCCAAACCACTGAAAATCATGGCCCAGCCAAGTCGACACATATTTTAGGGGGGGCACAATTCAATTCATGACAGAAGCCCTGAGTGCTCTCCTGGCAGTTTGATTATGTTTCTGGAGTGGCCACTAAGGAGAGGGTGGCTACTGCTTTTCAGATGTTGCTGGTCATTGATGGTTTTAAGATTGGATGGCAATAAAGTAGCATTTTAAAAAAAAAAGCCATAGTTTGAGTATCTTTGAAGATTTACAATGTACATTTTTTTTTAAAGGCTCAAGTCCTTAGGTAGATAAATATGTTTAGCTTAATCTTGTGTCCCACTGCCCATCTATAGGTAGTCCCCAACTTACAAAGTATTCAAGTTACAATGAACCTCTTACAATCATCAGTTTTTTGTTGTTTTTTATATCTTATCATTAGTAATATGTGCTACATACAATGTTTACTACTATCATTCTCAGATGTTCACTCATAGATGTTTATATAAATGTTTCCAACACTCAAAGACAAATATTGGATTTATAAAGGTACAGATAATAAAAGGCCATAATAACGAAAACCAAAAAAAAGAGAGGTATTCTTCTTACATCAGAACCGACTTACAATGGAGTCTTTGGAATGCAACCCTTCGAAAGTCAGAGACTAACTGTATTTAAACATGAGACCATTTTTCATGTTTATCTATTAAGACCTCAAGGAAAACCCACTGGGAATATCTGCTTGTTTCTGGCTCCCACACCTAATGGTGATAAACTGAGATTCAGAAACACTTAGTAAATTACCCACCTAATGCAATACTGGTGCCTTATGGCAGAAACAGAGTTGGAACCCAGGAGCCTGAGTCATTCCAGTACAAAGCCTATTTCCTAGAGGTCACAGGGAGCCCCCAAGTGGTGCAAATGGTTAGCACACTCAGCTGCAATCGAAATGCTGGAGGTTCAGGTGCACTCAGAGGCACGTCAGAAGAAAGGCCTGGTGATCTCCTTCCGAAAAATCAGCCATTGAAAACCCTGTGGAGCCTGTTTCTATTCTGACACACACAGGGTCGCCATGAATTAGAATCATTTCGTCAGCAACTGGTATGGTATAGGTCACAGACATCATTGTTTTTGTTGTTGAGTACTGTCCAGTCAATTCCGAGCCATAGCAACCCTATAGCACAGAGTAGAACTGCCCCATAGGGTTTTCTGGGCTGAAATATTTACAAGAGCAGATCGCCAGGTCTTTTCTTCTGCAGAGCAGCTGATAGGTTTCAAGCACTGACCTTCTAGTTAGCAGGCTCCTACAGACATCATAGTTATATTTTTAAACAAAAATTCCATATTTTGGATATTGACTGGCAGAACACCAGCATGATTTTAGCACAGAGCAGGGGAAGACCAGCAATGCACAGAGTTGGCCCAAAATGTAAAAGTCTAAACTGAATATGAGTCAACAACACAACAGAAATTTAAAATAGAAAAACCTGCATTCTCAATCTGGAGAAGACTTAAACTGTCACAGAACGAAAGGATTGACTAGTTGCTCTCTAGGGTAACTGTTTTTTCTAAATACCTATCAGTCTGTTCAAGTGCCAAACACACAACTTTATATGGATGCAGCCTTGTTTATGTAAAGCTGATTATCCCTGTGGAGGGAACAAAGAAAAAGCAATAGACAGTAACAACCCCTTCTCTAAAAACCATCTAACTTCACAATGAGTTCCTGAGGGACTGTGTGTCCTCTACCCTAGAAGTTTCATTAAAAAACAGGATAGATTATTATCCACTGGGAAAGGGATAAGAACAGTCCTGCCTAAAGGAAAAGAGATGGACATGATACATTTTCAAAGTTATTGCCAACCTTTCGAGACAGCCTGTGAGTCAGAGGCTGACCATCCTGTCTGCCTGTGATCCAGCGATTCTGCCTCACATTCCATTTCTTTGCCTCACTTTTTGATTGTTTTACGGTTTATTGGTGTCTCTGTTTACCCTATGGGGAGACATGAAAAATGAAAGAAGACTGGAAACAAACTATTACACTGGATTCCTTGCTAAAGAAAAAAAAACATTTTTTTTTTTTTTAAATATAGGATACAAAGGAAAAGGTAAAAAATTAGGGATTATATGTGCATTTCTGTTTCCCATTTTTGATCAAATAAAAGCAACCCTGAGCGTTGCATGGTGATCACTGACCAAACTACATTTGAGAGGAGTTTCTCCAAATGTAGGTTTTTCAGAATCTTTTTTTTTTTTTTCTGCTCCAAAGCAGATCGCAGGCAGGTTTGAACTGACTCCCTTCCCCCCATAGATTTTCCTCTGCCTCTCTTTTCATAATCTACTGCCAAAAAGAAATAATTCTGAGAAGGCATGAGAGGAATTTCAACACGTAATTAAACTGACTAACATTCCATTCAATTTAAATAAAAACAACCAGAATGCTCAAATCCCTCTCATTCAAAATAAGGATATGTACACTTTTGGCTTATCCCAATTAATTAGCACTGATGATCTCTAGATTAATTCTGCTCACCATGAAATAAGGGGTAGGCTGAGTTTAACTCTTGCAACTTAAGGATAATGCCCGAGGTTTAAAGATTTAATGATTTTTTTTTTAAATCAATTTGCAACAACTGTGCTTAAATCCTCCAATAAGCACTACCTACACAAAAGCCTCTTAAACTAAGTACATGATAAAAAAGAAGAAATTGACAACTTCCTGGGCCCCATGTGTACATTAAACAGATTTAAAAAACAGAAGACCAGTGTTTCTGCAGTTTGTTCTTCCTTTGAATTCATCCCCAACCCTGTAGCCTACATCTCACATTCACCAAAAGAAATAAAGTTGACCCTGTGCTCTCTTGGCAATAATCACACCCCATAACTAGGCGATTGACAGAACTGTAGCTTAGTATCTATAATTCTATCAGACAGAATTTCCCCCAGTTTTCTCTAGTCTCCTTAACAATCTCCCACCTCAGTGTAAGAAAGAAAGAGAAAAAAATAATAAACAGGCTAAAGTCCATCTAATCTACCAGTGCTTCCCACAAAGCTTATTCTCGCTTGGATTCAGCAGTAACGCCGATCAAATTATGGTCCTGAAATATGATATATGAAATAACACAATTGCAGACTGGCTAGCCAACTGCACCTGACTTGGTCCTGTCCCTCAACCACTGGAAAGGATACCTGGTCTGACAACTAATTAAAATTATTTGTAAGTTGGCTAAAAGACTTAGCACAATAACAGAGTAAACGGGACAGTGCAGCATAGGGGTTAAGAGGGAGCCTTTAGAGTCAGACAAATACAAGTTTAAATCCTGACATTGAAGCTCACTTGCTCTGTGACCTCTATAACCAAGTTGCCATCTGAGCCTCAGTTTCTTCCTATAAAGTAGGGATCATGGTAGTTCCTTACCGTGCTTATTAAACTCTAACTCTTATTACCATTATTTCTTAACAGAAATTTCCAGAAGCACAGAAAGCCTACCTTTAATTCATATTCAGTACCCTACAGGCAGAGGAGGGCTCTTCCGCCCTGTGATTTAACCTTGAAATATGATAACTTAACAGAAGTAAGCAATAAGACTAAGATTATCTCCAGTTTTTGATGGAGTACAGTTAAAGTCACATTATGAAAACAGAATTCACCTTGTAAAATGCATTGACATTGTACTTTCACTTTTTCAACAATATTTTCTGGCTTTTGTCAACTAAACCTTAGAGAGGTCCCTCCCACATGATAGGGTTGGGGGTGGCACTAACTGTGGTAATGAGAGGGGCCAGGATGGAGGTAAAAACTCTCATCTCATTCTTAAATATAACCTGGGGAGAATAGAAAGTGGAGAAAAATATGGTTGGAATTAAAGGAAGATGCACCTTGACTTTCTAATTTTTCTGTGCTATTTTTTTTATGGGATAATCATTTGTTATTTGTGCAAGAAGGAGAGGCAGTTTGGACAGGAGTAGAGAAAGCAGAGGAGAAGGTACGGAAGTAGAGCAGCTGAGGAGAAATCATGACAAATTATAAACAAAACTAAGGCTTTGTGATTGACAGCTTATCTTGGGACTTCCCCAGGGAGCCAATTAGTGCTGGTTGCTGAGGTGGGTTTGGTCATAAAAATCTCTGCACTAACACCCACCTGTGCTACTCCTACCCCCCTGAAGTGGCAAAGCTTCTGTTAATGAGGTTTAGGACCAATCATCCCATAGAGGAAGACCTGCCAAGGACTCTAAAACAGATGTTGTAGGATCACCAGCAGAGAACTCCCTTAAATTCTACTGCATTCCTGAATCACCTTATTGGAAACCAAGACAAATTTTGAAATAGTGTTGGGGATTATTCATCCTGTTTTTCTTTTCCATTACTCCCTGTCACCAGAGGCAACAGTGACCACGCATCCCACAGTTAGGCCTAATCCATTGCCCCTCCAACTGTTGGGCCCGATGGCTTTCATAAGTAGGAGAAGTGATGTTGCAAGGAACAGATTATAAATCCAGACAAAGAACAAGTGACAACAACAAGTAGTATCTATAGAGTCCTTGTCTCTAATAGCAGTGGGAGAGACAGTTAATCGAGCTCTACAAAAGAGTTTAAGCAGAGTTTCACAACATCTGAGAAGCTGCCTGGGCAAATTACTCTTGTGATAAAATTCTTCACAGTGTTTCCACTGCTTCAATATATATGGGTCAGTATGCCTTGTGAATCCATTTAGTGTAATCTCAGACAAAATGACACCAGGTTTGTTATCTTGTCTCCTTATGAACAACACTCACCTTTGTTGAGGCCTAGCAACCTGGTTCCTACGACTAAAAAAAACCAAGCATCAGATATTATGGAAACCTATTGTAAGTGTATGGAAATTCTGGTGGTGTAGTAGTTAAGTGCTATGGCTACTAACCAAAAGACTGCTAGTTTGAATCCACCAGGCTCTCCTTGGAAATTCTGTGGGGCAGTGCTACTTTGTCCTCTAGGAATCGACTTGACGGCAATGGGTTTGTTTTTTTGTTTGTTTGTTTTTGGTATTATAAGCGTATAAGACACTCTGGAAAGAAAAGAAAAATGTCTCAAAATTCTTGATGTTGAGAGACAAAAACGAACAAAAGTAACTCAGTGAGTGATACTACATGCAGGGGAAAAAAAACCTGAAAAGCCTTAGGGAGTTCTGAAAAGGAAACAAAGAGATGAATGAAGGAAAGTACCACCCACCCTCACCCCTGTGACCCCAGAGGAAGTCAAATGAGAGCTTAGTTTTTAGTTTTTAAAATATTGGGACTTAGATTGGAGGAATAGAGAGGTGAGTAAATGTTCTGAAGCAGGAATTCACAAAATGTGAAGCCATAAAATCAAAGATCCACTGATCTAAAGATGCTCAAATTTCCCCCAAGCTCAAATCTTCAGAAAACCAGTCAAAGGGGAAAAAGAGATAGAGTGCCTTGAATTTTGTTAAGGGCAAATTCTCTCTGAAATTATTTTGTCTTCATGGTTGAAATAAGTGACTGTTGAATGCTTTGGCCTTAGTACAAACAGAATAGGATGGCTCCTTGACCTACTGAGAACTAAAGAAACCGCAAAATCACTGGAATGAAATCTTCACCCTCTCCCTATTGCAGGAAGCAGCTTTTACCACGAACAAATTAAAATTGGGGGAGATAGCCCAGGTCAAATGAAATACACAGAGAGACACAGCTACTAAATTCCTTTCAAGTTTATTGGGCAAACGGACTGGGATTTCTCAGAAGGTGTGAAGTATAATTGGTTGCCATATTTGGCAATGTTTACATCAGCAAAGATACATCAATCTGACATTGAGCTGGTACTGGACAGGGGATATGGGTTATGGCTTCAGGATGATTCTTCCCGTTAGTTTCCGTAGAGAACGAGTGTGGTTGGACGAGCTCAGAGAAGTTATAGGGGAACAGTGCATTCTGCTCACCTGAACTCCATTCCAAATTATGGAATAAGAAAACTCTACAGCTGTGAAGAGAGAACACTTAGTCTAATCCCTTACTCAGAAAGGTCTAAATGGCCCTTGGTTATCATTCATTCATTCATTTAGTAAACAGATATTTACCAAATATTCATTAAAAGCCAGTTTACAGAGACATGGGTGTTAGGCAAGTAACTGGGAAGTATAGTTGATATATGCTAAGATCACAGAAAAATTGGGCACAGTGGGTTTTGATTGCCTCCTCTTCACCCCATTGATGAGGGAAAGATTCCTTCCCTAGGGTTATATTGTTGTTGTTAGGTTGTTGATAGGTGCCATCAAGTCGTGCAAACAGAATGAAACACTGCCTGGTCTTGTGCTATCCTCACAATCATAGCTATGTTTGAGCCCATCGTTATAGCCATTGTATCAATCCGTCTTGTTAAGAGTCTTCCTCTTTTTTGTTGACCCTCCACTTTACCAAGGATAATGTCATTCTCCAGGGACTGGTCCCTTCTGATAACATGTCCAAAGTATGTGAGATAAACTCCCGTCATTCTCACTTCTAAGCAGCGTTTTTGGCTGTACTTCTTCCAAGATAGATTTGTTTTTCTGGCAGTTTGTGGTATATTCAATTTTCTTCACCAACACCATAATTCAAAGACATCAGTTCTTCTTCAGTCTTCCTTATTCATTGTCCAGCTTCCCCATGCATATGAGCAAATTGAAAATACCACAGCTTAGGTCAGGCGTACCTTAGTCCTCAAAGTGACATCTTCACTTTTCAACACTTTAAAGAGGTCTTTGCAGCAGATTTGCCTAATGCAATACGTCATTTGATTTCTTGACTTCTGCTTCCATGGGTGTTGATTGTGGATCCAAGTAAAATGAAATCCTTGACAACTTCCATCTTTTCTCCATTTATCATGATATTGCTTATTGGTCCAGTTGTGAGGATATTTGTTCTCCTGATATTGAGGTGTAATCCATACTGAAGGCTGTGGTCTTTGACCTTCATCGGTAAGTGCTTCAAGTTCTCTTCACTTTCAACAAGCTAGGTTGTGCATCTGCATAACACAGGTTGTTAATGAATCTTCCTCCGATCCTGATGCCACGTTCATCTTCATATAGTCCAGCTTGTCAGATTATTTGCTCAGCATACAGATTGAATAAGTATGGTGAAAGGATACAAACCTGACACATACCTTTTCTGACTTTAAACCACACAGTATCCCCTTGTTCTATCTGAGGACTGCCTTTTGATTTATGTACAGGTTCCTCATGAGCACAATTAAGTGTTCTAGAATTTCCATCCTTCGCAATGTTATCCAAATTTGTTATGATCCACACAACTGAGTCGATAAAACACAGGTAAACATCCAATGATATCCCTGGTTCCACATCCACTTCTTAATCAGGCTTGAATTTCTGGCTGTCCCCTGTGGATCTATTGCTGCAGCCATTTTTGAATGATCTTCAGCAAAATTTCACTTGCATGTGACATTAATGATATTGTTCGATAATTTCTGCATTTGGTTGGATAACCTTTCTTTGGAATAGACATAAATATGGATCTATTCTGGTCAATTGGCCAGGTAGCTGTCTTCCAAATTTCTTGGCATAGACCAGTGAGCACTTCCAGTGTTGTATCTATTTGTTGAAACATCTCAACTGGCATTCCATTAATTCCTGGAACCTTGTTTTTTGCCAATACCTTCCGTGCAGCTAGGACTTCTTCCTTCAATACCGTCGATTCTTGATCATATGCTACTTCCTGATGTAATTGAACATCGACTAATTTTTTTTGTACGGTGACTCTGTGTATTCCTTCCATTTGCTTTTGATGCTTCCTGTGTCATTCAATATTTTGCTCACAGAATTCTTCAATATTGCAACTTTAGAGTCGAATTTTTTCTTCAGTTCTTTCAGCTTGAGACATGCTGAGCATGTTCTTTCTTTTGGTTTTCTAACTCCTATTAATTGGAAATACTTTTTTCAACAACATAAATGGCAACTATACATGTGGAACAGATTGAATACTCAGTAATAAAATCTACTACATCAGTGGAAAGAGATGATAGAGGAGCTCAATATCATCAGTCAGAACAAGGCCAGGGGCTGACT
The DNA here is from genome assembly GCF_030014295.1 of Loxodonta africana. NCBI lineage: Eukaryota > Metazoa > Chordata > Mammalia > Proboscidea > Elephantidae > Loxodonta > Loxodonta africana. Next base: position 64,440,155 of record NC_087343.1, read on the forward strand.
ATGAAACAGACCATCAATTGCTCACTTGCAAGTTCAAGTTGAAGCTGAAGAAAACCAAAACAAGTCCACAAGAGCCAAAGTACAACCTTGAGTATATCCCACCTGAATTTAGAGACCACCTCAAGAACAGATTTGACACATTGAACACTAATGACTAAAGACCAGAAGAGTTGTAGGATGACTTCGAGGACATTATACATGAAGAAAGCAGGAGGTCATTAAAAAGACAGGAAAGAAAAGATCAAAATGAATGTCAGAAGAGACTCTGAAACTTGCTTTTGAACTTAGAGTAACTAAAGTGAATGGGAGAAACAAAGAAGTAAAAGAGCTGAACAGAAGGTTTCAAAAGGCGGCTTGAGAAGACAAAGTAAAATATTATAATGAAATGTGCCAAGCCTTGGAGTTAGAAATATATATATATATTCATATATATATTCACACACACACATATATATACACATGCATACACATACACATATACATCTCACTGGTTTTACTCCTCTAGAGAACTCAAACTAAGACATCAAGTCAGTGCATGATAGTGAAATTACACCATACAGTAGAAGCACAAAGAATGGTTCAAGGTCCAAGCATGGGAATACCTACAAGTCGATCAGAAAGCCTTAGCTCGTGGACTCTAGACCCAGAAAATTGCCTTTTTCTTTCTTTCAGCTGTTCCTACTTCCCACATGGTAAAAAAGCTCAGGCACTCAAAGTGGGTTGAGGACCACTCAGCTGTATCTCATGTCTAACACCAACACCCTCACTCCTTTAAAAAACACAGCACTTGTTCTGGGATGCCACACCGCCTTCCCAAGCTGTGTCCCTGGCAGGGCGTGTGAGGGCAGTCTCTCTGATGACTGTACCCAGTAAAAAAAAGTAGAAAGCTAATAAAAACATAAAGCTCACTTTTGTTATTGTGATGATAAGAACAGAAGTTACAGAAGTGCAGAGAACATTGGTCCCTTCTGAGAGAACAGACAGCTCTGTAGAAGCTGCTGTACACAGATTGAAGGAATAAGGGTGCTTTGCCTAACAGGGCTTGCTGAGAAGTAGCAAAAGGCAGGAAGTGGGAAGCAAGATGCAACAGGAAGAAGAGGCAGATGTTCACCGAAGTTGGGCCCACTGTTGTCACTCAAACATGATGCCTTGTTCCTACCCTAAACACAATCTTACTATCAGTGAATGTAAGGGAGAAAGAGAGAGAAACTGATTAGAGAAATTAAGCCTCTTGCAGAGAGTGCAAATAGTTTGTTTCCCTACAGCAAAATATCAGAACCAAAAACCAAAACAAACCAATTGCCATCGAGTTGATCCTAATTCATAGTGACCCTATAAGACAGAGTACAACTGCCCCATAGGGTTTCCAAGGAGTAGCTGGTGGATTTGAACTGCTAACCTTTTGGTTAGTAGCTGAGCTCTTAACCACTGCACAACCAGGGTCCCTACAGCAAAATATCAGAAAGCTCTGTAAAAACTGAGCCTTGAGAGACATAGAAAAATGGAATATGGAATCAGAATATCTGTTCATGGAATTTTTGTAAAGAAGGAAACCCTGAAGTTCAAAAGTTTAGCAATCTAAAATTTGTGTAGAGGAAAAAAGCTTCCACAATAGAAGAGTGCTTAAAAAAAAAAAAAAAAAAAAGTTGCTACTGAGTTGATTCCAATTCATGGCAACCCCATGTGCGTCAGAGAAGAACTGTGCTCTATAGGGTTTTCCATGGCTGACTTTCAGAAGTAGATCACCAGGCCTCACTTCTATGGCACCTCTGGGTTGATTGAACCTCCAACCTTTTGGTTGGCAGCCAAGTGCCTTAACTGTTTGCACTACCCAGGACTCCAGAAGAGTGCTAGCTGATGTCTTTCTCATTTTTCTGTCTCTGCGCCTTTCATTATTCACAGCTTCTCCCACCAGACTGAGGCCTCTTCACTGTTGGGCAGTGTTTGCCCAGGAGGATGCGTGCAGGTAGCATGGGAGGGGCAGGACGCTAGGTGAAAGTCTGACTTCCAAACCAATGTCATTCCCTGAACTCTTACAGTGTCCACACGCGAGTCTGCACACCGTGTTGGCAATCTTCATTCACTTACCCTTGCCCAGTACTGGGTGCATATGCAATCTGACTCAATAAACTCAAAAAGTTATTTCAAGAGGGTAGAAGGAAGACATCTGAAAGTCACATCCATTTTACTATTTGCTTAGGCCTATCAGTGAAGTGGAAACTGCTGTGTTCAATGCAGGGATTCCATCCTCCATTTTGACTCAGTGCTCTCTGCAGAGATTAGATTGTGGACAGTTTAACAACTTGCAAAAAACTATCAGACATGTTTCTAGATCTGTTTTCCTGCTTTATTGCACCGAAGAAAACACTCCTTCCTTGTCTTCAAAATCTGCTGTCTGTAGCAAGATTTACCAGGGCACTGTGGGGCTTTCTGACAAAGTAAAGGCATTTCTCATTCATTCCCAGTTGAAAGGCTGGAACTAGTGTACGTTGCTCTTGTTGGCGGTGTTTTCCTCATTTATTGCCTAATTTGAGGCTGCAACAAGACGGAACAACCTCAAGCCAGGGAATGTTAAGTGGCATTGTGGTTAAGTGCTACAGCTGGTAACCAAAGGGTTGGCAGTTCGAATCTACCAGCTGCTCCTCGGAAACTCTGTGGGGCAGTTCTACTCTGTCCAATATGGTCGCTATAAGTTGAAATCCACTCAATGGCAATGAGTTCTCAGTGAAACATGCTGATACTATACTGGGGTGTCTAGGCTGCAATGAAAGACTAGAGCACAAATGGAGAGGCCTCCATTCCCACTGTCATCATTGCAGTCAAGTTCATATAAAGAGAACTGCCAGATAACAAACATTCTCAAAGCTAAAGTCTCTAACACCCCTGTACCGATAAAACCATGAAGTATAGGGAAAATGTTTAAGAATGTAGTAGATACAAAATTCAGTACTGTCAGACACACATTACATTGCTTACTTCTAGGAGTCACCATGGACTTAGAAGCTATTCCCCTTGGTCTCTCCAATAAGACCTTGTTTTATTGTAGAAGGTGCTTTGGAACCATTCCCAAGAACAACGCAGTCACAACCACCTTGGATCCTCCACATAAGTAAAGGGAAACCTCTTCAGGTGTGGTCTGGTGTCTCACAAGCTCAACAATTTACAGAGGGTCCATAAGAACCACAGAAAAGGATGGACACATACAGTATGATCCTGAGTCTCCTGAACAGCCTAGTTTCAGAGTAACAGCTTGAAGTCCTAAGATCTTGGCTCTGCTGCCAGTCCCATGTGGGAGAGCAGGCAAATCTCCTGGGTTCTCGATCATCTCCTAAATGTGGACATTGTTAAAGGTTCTTAGCCTGAGGTCTAAAATCTTGCTAAAATTGTACACCGACTTTTGTGTCTATAAGGAGATGTTCATTTTTCTGAGGAAAGTTTCATCTCTTTCATCAGATTCTCATAGAGGCCCATGATCCAAAAATATATTAAGAACAACTAAATTAAATAAATCAGAAGTTCTCTTCCAGCATCCAATTGTCCAAACAAGTTTTTCTAATTATGAAAACAATACACACGCATTTGAGAAAATTTGAGAAATGTAGAGAAAAAGAAAAATCGTCTGTAACTGGGCCACCCAGAGATAACCACTGTTAACATCAATATATACACAATTTTTTTTTCGTATTTTGCATTTACATGGTATATTCAGTATTGCATCCTGCTATATTTCACATTGTCACACATTAAAGATTTTTCAATAACTCTAATGTGCAAATAATACTTAATCATAAGGATATAACTATATTTTATTTAATTAGTCCCCATTGCTGGATGGGAACACTGGTGGCATAGTGGTTAAGAGCTACAGCTGCTAACCAAAAGGTCAGCAGTTCAAATCCACCAGGTGCTCCTTGGAAACCCTTTGGGGCAGTTTTACTCTGTCCTATAGGGTCACTGTGAGTCAGAATCGACTGGACGGCACTGGGTTTGGTTTGGTATTGCTGGATATCTACGTTAATTCTAAAATTTTGTCAGTATAAATAATGCTGTTGTGAACATTCTTGAAAGACAAATTTTGGTTATTATATTCTTGTAGATAATGAGGAAATAATAAAAAAAAATTGAGCAAGAGAAAAGCAAAATCAATATTTGTTTGCTGGCAGTACAAAGGATGAATGGAAGCGGTGGAGACTACAGGCTTGGTGACAAGGAAAAAGTATTATTTGAGAATCTGAACTAGGGAAGGGATAGTCAGACTGGGTGTGAAGGTCAAGATGTAGGACATATTATTAAAGGAAAATTACCATGAGTCAGTGGTTCAAGCACAAAAAAAGAGAGCCAAAGATAAGCTGGAGGTTTCTAGCCTTCATGACTGGAAGAATGAGTATACATTTAACTGAGATAAGGAAGTGAGGCTGAAAACCTGGTTTGCAGATAGGAAGATGAGGAGTTATCTCATGAGAAGGCTACTCTGCAAGAAAGGCAACCACAGATGTAATAATTGAACTACTGTTTTTATTACAGGGAAATACCAAAAAAAAAAAAAAAGTGATAATTTAGGAAACCAACTTATAATGAACTAGAAAGTAAGAGCTAACGTATCCTACCTTAGCTCTTAAATGTTTAAATCTGAGTGATATGTATTAGTAATTGTTATAGGTTGAATTGTGTCCCCCAGAAATGTGTGTCAACTTGGCTAGGCCATGATTCCCAGTATCGTGTGGTTGTCCACCATTTTGTGATCTAATGCGATTATTTTATGTGCTATAAAGCGTAACATCTATGATGATAATAATGCAGGATTAGAAGCAGTTATGTTAATGAACAGGACTCAATCTATAGGATCAGGCTGTATATTGAGTCAACCTCTTTTGAGATATAAAAGAAAGAATTGAGCAGAGGCACCTCATTACCACCAAGAAAGAAGAGGCAAGAATGGAGCATGTCCTTTGGACCTGGGGTCCCTGCACTGAGAAGCTGCTAGACCAGGGGAAGATTGATGACAAAGACCTTCCCCTAGAGGTGATAGAGAAAAAAAGACTTTTCCTGGAACTGGCACCCTGAATTTAGACTTCTAGCCGCCTAAAGTGTGAGAGAATAAATTTCTGTTTGTTAAAGCCATCCACTTGTGGTATTTCTGTTACAGCAGCACTAGATAACTAAGACAGTAAAAATTTAAAGCACAGAAGCTGAACAGTTTGCTTCATTCAGATCAGAGTGTTTTTTTTCATAATCATGACTATATAATCAGAATGGTAAAATGCTTAAGGTTGTACCATATTTTTCCTCTTTTCCTTTTTGATCTGCCCTTTTTATTTTCCTTTTACTTTCTATCAGTTCTTTTCATCAATTCTATTTCAGGCAAACGAGATGAGTCCTAAGGCGGGGGAGGGGGGACCTGGAAATCAATGTCTCCAATATATAAAATGTCAGCAACTTATAAAGTATCACCACATGTCACTGACCCAGAGCTCCATTTCCAGGACAGCTAGGTCAGCTAGGAGTCTAGTTCAGGGAAAATTTTCTGAGCTCTCTCATGATATAGCAAAGCCATTAGGAATGGGAAGTAGAAATTTCAACAGGGTCTCTGTTTATCATTCAGTTCCCCACATCCAGCTCTAAAACAGTCATTCTGGACTTAAATTTAGAATAAGCTATCATCTGTTTAAATATTTACCATTTTAAACTTTCTGCATTGTTCTTTGTTGTTGTAATATTTTTTTTTTAATTTTTATTGTGCTTTAGGTGAAAGTTTACAAATCAAGTCGGTCTCTCATACAAAAATTTATGTACATCTTGCTATGTACTCCTAATTGCTCTCCCCCTAATGAGACAGCACACTCCTTCCCTCTACTCTCTATTTTCATGTCCATTTGGTCAGCTTCTGACCCCCTCTGCCCTCCCATCTCCCCTCCAGACAGGAGATGCCAATATAGTCTCATGTGCCTACTTGATCCAAAATGCTCACTCCTCACCAGTATCATTTTCTATCCCATTGTCCAGACCAATCCCTGTCTGAAGAGTTGGCTTTGGGAATGGTTCCTGTCTTGGGCTAACAAAAGGTATGTCTGGAGACCATGATCACTGAGGTCCTTCTAGTTTCAGTCAGACCATTAAGCCTGGTCTTTTTACAAGAATTTGGGGTCTACCTCCCACTGCTCTCCTGCTCCCTCAGGGGTTCTCTGTTGCATTCCCTGTCAGGGCAGTCATCGGTTGTAGCCAGGCACCATCTAGTTCTTCTGGTCTCAGGCTGATGTAGTCTCTAGTTTATGTGGCCTTTTCTGTCTCTTGGGCTCATAATTACCTCGTGTCTTTGCTGTTCTTTGTTCTTCTTTGCTCCGGGTGGGTTGAGACCAATTGACGCATCTTAGATGGCCGCTTGCTAGCGTTTAAGACCCCAGACGCCACTCTCCAAAGTGCAATGCAGAATGTTACCTTAATAGATTTTGTTATGCCAATTGACTTAGATGTCCCCTGAAACCATGGTACCCAAACCCCTGCCCCTGCTACACTGGCCTTTGAAGCATTCAGTTTATTCAGGAGATTGCTTTGCTTTTGTTGTGCTTTTGTTTCCCAGTTGTGCTGACCTTTCCTGTATTGTGTCTTGTCTTTCCCTTCACCTAAAAGAGTTCTTATCTACTATCTAATTAGTGAAAACGCCTCTCATTCCCTTCCTCCCTCCCCCCGCTCATAACCATCAAAGAATATTTCTCGAGCTTTTATTATAATATGATTTTTTCAAAGCTTCTGATTGTTAAGCAAGGATATAGATGCATTTCTCATAAGAATCTTTGAAAACACCATTTTAACTAATTCCAGAATATTGAAAAGAATCAAAAAGGTAGATAGTCACAGATTGACAGGGAGGCTATTGATATTAATTCCATTTTACCATGAAGTTACTATTACTTTTATAGTTACCCTCCCTGGTGTGATAACTGTACCCAATAAGTATTTCTTGAAAGCCTTTTTCATGTGCCAGGCACTGGTACTAGGTACTGGTGGTATTAAACTGAAGAAAACTGACATCAAGCTCAGAGATCTGTAATTGATCCCATTCTTTCTTTTTGACCAGGAATTAAAGGACTAAAGAAGTTAACCAGTTTCTTCTAACCTCTGATCCTACAATTTCACCTTTTAACTCTTTTCTTCATAACCCTTTACCGGGTGAGAACAAAATTGACTAGATATATAAAAGTCCAGAGAAACATAATCCCCACAAAAGAAAAACCCTATGTAATAATTCTGAAGGTCAGAGAAAATACCAGGAGGATGTCCTAATAGCCTGAACTCTTTCCTGTGCTAACCTGGTGTTCAGATGAGACAGTGAGAAACATGGCACAAAAAATGTATCATTTCAAACGAAGCACGGCACTCGAATGGACTCAAACTGAGTTATGTGCTGCACTAGGCCATGCTTTTACATATAAGTAAAAGATACAACCCCTGCTCCAAAGGAACATAAAATAATTTGAGAGGACGACACACACTATTGAGAATGACAAAGCTCCTAGAGACCATGCTCTATGCCCTAATTCCTGAAGAAAATGAAACCTGAGCTGAAACTTGAAAAATGGGAATGATTGAGATAAGCAGAGGAGATTAGGAATGAAGAAAGAGATTCAAGGGGAGTTCCTGGGTAGGGCCACATGGATAAAGCACAGAAGCAAGAATAATCATGGCTAGTTCCCAATTTGGAGTCCCCAGGTAGCACAAATGGTTAACACGCTTGGCTTAACCAAAAGGCTGGAAGTTTGAGTCTACCCAGAGATGCCTCAGAAGAAAGGCCTGGTGATCTACTTCCAAAAAGACAGCCTTTGAAAACCCTACCCCGACACACATATGGTCACCATGAATAGGAACTGGCTTGACAGCAACTGGTATTTTTAGTTCCCAAGTTGAGAAGTTATAACCCAGGAACAGAGCCCTCCACAGAGGGTACTCAGTGTATCAGACTACTCCTACAGGAGAGACAGTGACATTAATGTGTGCTGTATGGAAAGGCAAAATAAACCCTACACAGAGGCTAGCATCACAGCTGTTCTCCACAGATTGTTAAGGAAGACGACTTGATAAAGCAAAAATCAGGAGAAGATGCTGAAGCCCAGATGGCCTCTAGGGTACAGAATTCTGGTGGAAAGCTGACAGAGACCCTGGAGATCCTGGGCTGCAGTGTTTGTCAACAATCCAGACACTTATTCATTCACTCCGTATTTACTAAACTTTGGCTTACACTACAAAATTTTCCAAGGCAAATATGCATGTCGGATATGCTACAATCTTCTAAATCTGGCATTTCCCTCAAAGTTTGGAATTTTAGCTCCCTGTTTTTTGGGAAGAAGGGAAAAGCAGCCCTGGCAACACAGTGGTTAAGTGCTCATATGCTAACCAAGAGGTCAGCGGTTCAAACCCACCACCCGCTCCTCAGGAGAAAGATGTGGCAGTCTGCTTCCATAAAGATTACAGCCTTGGAAACTGTATGGGGCAGTTCTACTCTGTCCTATAGAGTAGTTAGAAATTGGAATTGACACAACAGTAAGGGGTCCGGTTTTGGTTTGAAAGAAGGGATCACACAGATCTGCTGGATTAGAATAGCATGGGTTCATCACTCACTGAAGAATACCGGCTCCATAACCTGAAGGAACTTTTCTCTTCTCTGACCTAGTGCCAGTTAGGCATATGTTGAGAAATTTACCACGTATAAGCTAGGAACTGAAGTAGAACGAAGGCAGGAACTCAGAACATGGAATTGTATCAGTTAAACCAAAATCTCCATCTGGTTCTGAGAAGAAGTAGAACCTAAAAAAAAAAGAACCATTGCAAGTATACGAAGAACTTAATTGTTAACTCAAGGTCCTTTAAAAAACTATATTATGATACCTGGGAAGAAAGTATGTCATTCAACCTAAAAACAATACTGCCCCCAGTTATTTAAAGCACGCTATTTTCCAGATACCCTGCTATAAGAAGGTGAGAACTGTGATAAACAGAGAAGCCAACTACCTACAGTGTGATGTGAGTATTTCTAACAGATTCCATCTGCCTCAAAACCTCTCTCTCACTGATTTGCCATGGCAAACTCCATCCTTCATACTGCTGGAAATTGTATCTATTGATATGTATTAAGTGCTGAATATGATATAGACACTGGGCTTAATGCTAAGACACAGTGATGAACAAGATAATCCCTACTCCTAGGGAGCTACTGAAGAAGATAAGAGAGAATCGAAGTTCCAAGTGATAAGTGTAACACCAGGAAGTAAAAGGCATATAAGTCAGCCTTGAGGGAGGTGTGGTGAAGGAAGGGATCCATTCAGAGGTAGGACCTTAGCAAAAAGAAGAGTAAGGATTCGTCACATGGAAGAATGGAAAGACACTCTAAGAAGAGCCATCGCCTATTTAAAGGCCTGAAGCCTACAGAGAAAACGGTGCATATGGAAGAACACATCTAGGGCAAAGTGACAGAAGCTTCTGAAAAAGGTGTGCAAGCACCAAACCATTAATGATTTTAAGTCATATTGAGGAATTTAGACTTAAATCAGAAAGCAGTGGAAAGTCACCAGAGAATTTTAAAGATGAGGAGTGGCCAGAATAAGGACTTTGGATACCAAATGAAAAATAGATAGGAAAAGACCTGCCTGAAAGCAGGGAAATCAGGTAAGCCACTCTAGCAGCAATTTAAGCAAAAGATGATGAAAACCTGAACTAGAGTAGCTAAGAGATGTATTTCAGATAGCAGAACCTAACAATAAGTTCCACTTGGGGTGGAAAGAAGAGGAAAAAGTCAAATATGACTCCCAAGTTGCTTATCACTAAGATAGAGAATGCAGGAGAAGAAGTAGCTATGGTAGAGAAGACATGTTCTATTTTGGGTATGCTGAGTTTGAGACAATTTGAAGAAATCTAAGAAAAGATGTGAACTAAATGATTGAACGTGTAAGTCTAGAGTTCAGGGAGAGATCTAACCTGGCCATGTAGAGTTAAACTTATCAGTATATGGATGCTTCCTGATAACTTTGGAATACAGAAGGATGTCCAGTCAGAATGTGTGAAATGAGAATAAGTAAGTTCTAAAGACATTGATCTCAAAGCATTGTCTCAAAAAGAAGATGGTTGAACAATCCGTGTTAACTAAAGGGAAGGGAGGTCTAACCCTTTCCCAATACACTGGGATGACTGTTCATCCCATTAGTTAACTTTTACTGTGAATGAGGAACAAAACCTTGAAAGATGGTAAATGGTGGGAGGCAGAGAGGCATAGAGGAACAAGATGAAGATGGAAAGCAGGGTATTCAACATTGGTTCTAGAAAAGAAGGGATGCAACCATTAAAACTGGTTATCTTGAGCAACCAAGGAGCAACTTCAAGTCAATAACCATCATTCTAAGGAGAATAAGGAAACCTTGCTGGTGTAGTGATTAAGTGTCATGTCTGCTAACCAAAAGGTCAACAGTTCGAATCCGCCAAGCACTTCTTGGAAACTCTATAGGGTGGTTCTATTCTGTCCTATAGGGTCACTATGAGTCGGAATTGACTCGATGGCAGTGGGTTTGGTTTGGGTTTAAGGACAATAAGAAATATGTACTTTTCAATGACTCCATGACCTCAGGTACCAAAAATCTAGGAGAAATCATTCAAGTTTCATGGGTTATGGGTATTCTCACATAGAGATGTCTACATTAGTTGTTCTCAAAAAAAAAACCTTGGCGGAATTAGAACCACTTGGGGAAGTTTTGAAAAATGCAAGTATCCATGTGTCCGTTAAACCCCTGTTATTCATATCGTGATCCACTAAATAGCACCATTAGCACTCCCCAAGAATTTCTTAATAATAATCCTAGGCTCCATGAATCATGAATCAAAATCTGCATTTTAGTAATATAGATTTATATGCCCATTAAAGTTTGAGATACACTGCACCAGAATCACTTGAAGAGCTTGTTAAAACATAAGGTGCTAGATCAGGGGTTTGTGAATTCGCATTCCTAACAATTTCCCAAGTGATGCTGATGCTGCTGGTCAGAGACCAGACCTTGAGAACTTCTGCCATGAGCCAATTAAATCAGGGTCTCCTTGGGTAGGACCCAAGCATCAGAAAACTCTCCAAGTCATTCCAATTTGCAGCCAAGGTTGAGAACCACTGATAAAGATATTTTTCTGCTTCTGATTATATAACAAGGAAATGGGTATTAGAAGCAATTTAGCTATGCTCTGAACACCCTCTTAAACTCGTGACTAAACTGTTCTTTAAGATGGATTTTGGTTAATCAAAGGGGAAAGAAAAATATTGCTTCATCCTTAGTGACTCATTTGCAAAGACATCTTTGGTTATTGTCTTAGTTATCTACCCGTACTGTACCCATTGCCGTTGAGTCAATTCTGACTCATAGCCACCGTATAGGACAAAGTAGAACTGCCCCATAGTTTCCAAGGAGTGGCTGGTGGATTCGAACTACTGACCTTTTGGTTAGCAGGCAAGCTCTTAACCAAATTACTACAAGTGGATGACTTCAACAAACAGAAGTTTATTCTCTCACAGTTTAGGAGGCTAGAAGTACGAATTCAGGGTGCCAGCTCCAGGGGAAGACTTTCTTTCTCTGTCAGTTCTGGGGGAAGGTCTCCGTCATCAATCTTCCCCTGGTCTAGGAGCTTCTCAGCCCAGGGTCCCCAGGTCCAAAGGACACGTGCTACTCCTGGCCTTTCTTTTTTGGTGGTATGAGGTCCCTATCTCTGCTGGCTTCTCTCTCCTTTAATCTTTTGTAAGATAAAAGGTGATGCAGACCACACCCCAGGGAAACTCCCTTTGCATGGGATCAGGGATGTGACCTTAGTAAGGGTGTTTCATCCCACCCTAATCCTCTTTAACATAACCTAATTTTGCCTCATTAACCACACACAGAGATTAGGATTTACACCCTGTAGAAAAATTACTTCAAATCCCAAAATGGAGGACAACCATGCAATACAGGGAATCATGGCCTAGTCAAGTTGACACATATTGTGGGGGGACACAATTCAATCCATGACAGTTATGGTTAAAAAAAAAAAAAATCACAATACCATAAGTAACCATTTTCTTAAATCATCACAGTAACCATCAATTCAATTTACTAAGTTCATTTTTAGGCAATTCTTGTTTAATTAGGTGTTGGCATTTTTTATAAACAACCACCAAAACCAAACCCATTGCTGTCAAGTTGATTCTGCCTCATAGTGACCCTAGAGGACAGAGTAGAACTGCCCCATGAGGTTTTCAAGGAGTGGCTGGTGTATTTAAACTGCCAACATTTTGGTTAACAACCTGAGCTCTTAACCACTGTGCAACCAGAGCTCCTTAACAACCACAATGCTGAATAAATTATCGTTCTCCAATAGGCCCGAAAAAACAATTATTTTCTTCCTTCTTACTTTGTGTTTGTTTTGGTCTTCTTCTTCTAGGTTTTTATGGTGGGAACTTACATTACTGATCTGAGACTTTTCCTCTTCGCTAATGTATGCATTTAATGCTATAAATTTCCCCCTCAGGACTGCCTTAGCTGTGTACCACAAATTTTGTTATATTGTATTCTTATTTTCGTTTAGTTCAAAATGTATTTTTTTATGTCCTTTGAGACTTCCTCTTTCATCAACAGATTATTTAGAAGTGTTGTTTAGTTTTTAAATGTTTATAGATAGTCCTTTTATCTTTCTATTAATGATTTCTAATTTGATTCTATTGTGATTGAAGAATACAATGTGTATGATTTTAATTATTTTAAATTGGTCGAGGTTTGTATTATGGCCCATGATATCATCTATCTTGGTATATGCTCTGCAGGGATGTGAAAAGAATGTGTATTTTGCTGCTGTTGGATGGATTTCTTCTAAACACTAATTAGATTCTGTTTGATTGATGGCATTGTTGAGTTCTTCTATATCCTCGCTTATTCTTTGCATAGGTGTTCTGTCAATTGTTTAGACAGTGGTGTTAAAATCTCCAAATTTAATTGTGGATTTGTATATTTCTGCCTCATGTATTTTGCAGCTCTGTTGTTTGATATTGAAAATTGCTATGTCTTCTTGGTGGATTGGTTCTTTTATCATTATATAATGACCCTAATTTTCTTTGCTCTGAAGTCTACCTTATCTGATATTAATATAACCACCCCTGATTTCCTTTGATTAATGTTTACATGATACCTTTTTGCATCATTTTATTTTTCAACCTATTTATATAACTATGGAGACCCTGGTGGCATAGTTGTTAAGTGCTATGGCTGCTAACCAAAAGGTCAGCAGTTTGAATTCACCAGGTGCTCCTTGGAAACTCTATGGGACAGTTTTACTCAGTCCTATAGGGTGACTATGAGTCAGAATTGACTCAACGGCAATAGGTTTATATAGCTATATTTGAAGTGAGTTTCTTGTAGGCAGCATATAGTGGGTCATATTTTTTAATCTAATCTACCAACCTTTGACTTTTAATCAGTGTATTTAGACCATTTACATTTAATATAATTAGTGATATGTTAAGTCTGCCATTTTATTTTGTCTTCTCTTTCTTTTCAGTTTCTCTTTTCTCTGGTTTTCTTTTTCCTATCTTCCTATTGGTCACTTGAACATTTTTTAGAATTCCATTTTGATTTATCAATATGTTTTTGAGTGTATTTCTTTGTATAGCTTTTTCAGTAGTTGTTCTAGAAGACCCTGGTGGCACAGATGGTTAAGTGCTCAATTACTAGCCAAAAGGTTGGTGGTTCAAACCTTCAGAGGTGCCTTGGAGGACAGGCCTGGTGATTTTCTGAAAGGGCACAGCCCCGAAAATGCTGCGGAGTAGTTCTATTCTGCGCAGATGGGGTTGCCATGAATTGGAACCAACTCAACATCAACTAACAATGAAAATACCTAGGTTTTACATTATATATACACAACTTATTATGGTCTACTGGTATTATAATTTTACCAGTTCAGATGAAGTATAGAAATCTTACCTCCCTTACCATTCCTTTACCCTCCCCCATATATAACTGACTTAAATATTTCATGTACAGGCATTTAGTGCCACATCAGACAATGTTACAATTTTTGCCAATCAACGAGCATCATTTAGAATACTCAAGAGGAGAAGGAAAGCCTATTTTATTTACATATATTTTTGCTTACTGGGTTTTTTTTTTTCCTTCCTGGTGTTCCAAGATTCCTTCTTTTATTGTTTCCTTTCTGTTTAGAGAACTTTCTTTAGCCATTCCTTTAGGATAGATCTGCTAATGAAAAGTCCCTTTTATTGTCTTCCATCTAAGAACAACTTAATTTCTTCTTTATTCCTATAGGATATGTTCATTGGGTAAAGGATCCTGGGCTGACAAGTCTTTTCTTTCAGCACTTAAAGAACTTTGTGCCACTTCCTTCTGGTCTCTGGTTCACTGACATCTACATAGATAGACACTTCCTAACATATTGTCTCCTTCTTCTACTAGAAGTCTTGCCCATCTTTGTCCTAATTTAGTATAAATATATTTCCACAAATTTTGATTGATACATGGAGATATTTGACTTTGCTCAAACACTTCAAATTCAGTTTTTACTCATACTTTGAAACCCAAAATATATTTTTTTTCTCATAAGTACTGTAAATCATGTTTATCATCTTGGTTTTCTGAGCTCTCTGCTCCTGATCACTTGAGATAGTTCTGCATATAATCAAAGCCATTTAAAAAGTTTTACAATAGATACTAAGTGCTCTACTAAAAAGTTTTAGTTGTTAAATACTTAAATAGACATGAGAAAACTGGTAACAAACTTTTTTCAAATATCAGTTAGAAAATTCAAGACGCAGATTATGCTAATTGCAATTACTGAGAAGTCACACTTCATGAACTCAAATTTCTCTTTATGAGGCTTAATGTAGCTCAACACTTTATCTCATGGGTGCTACAATACGGAAAGAAGACATAAAAGATTTGGGTTGATTGGTTTATATCACGGCAGGGACTGCAAAATGTACCAGGTCTCCCAGGGTAGCCATGCTATCTGATAGATTCATCTCTGGGCTATTGTTGTATTTCAGGGAGGCAAACAAAGACCCATGAGAAGAGGAAAGGTCAGACTAGGACTGCATGAATTTCACATGCACTGAGTCAAGCTCCCTACTGAAAAAATAATCCATTCCATATTCAGCCAGTTCTAAGAGGCCACCTTAATGAATACAGTGTGGCCATATCTCAACATTAAAATACGCAGTATTGTCTATAATGGGCAGCACAACTAATGGAAAGAGGAGAAAAGAGTCAACAAATCAAGACAGCAAAACAGCAAGTTGTCACAGGAGACAAACTTCTGTTATAACTGCCACAAAAAAAAAAAAGATGGAATATCCAACCCATACGTCTGTGGCTAACTGATTTTTAACAAGGGTGCCGAGTTTATTCAACGGGAAAAGAACAGTTTCTTCAATAAATGGTGCTGGGACAATTGTATCGCCACATGAAAAATAATGAATTTGGACCCATAGCTCATACCATATACAAAAATTAAGTCAAAATGGATCAATGACCTAAACGTAAGAACTAAAACCATAAAAATTTTAGAATCAAATATAGTGGTAAAACTTCAGATCCATGTTTTTGCCAATGGATTCTTAGATATGCCTCAAAAGCATGAGCAACAGAGGGAAAAGTAGATAAATAGAACTTCACCAAAATTATAAACTTTTGTGGATCAAAGAACTTTATCAAGAAACTGAAGAGACAACCTACGGAATGGGAGAACATATTTGGTAAACATCTATCTGCTGTGGGTTTAATATCCAGAATATATAAAGAACTTTTACACCTCATCAACAAAAAAAACAACAAATTTAAAAAATTAGGAAAGAATCTGAATAGCCATTTCTCCAAAGAAGATACACAAATGGTCAATAAGCACATGGAAAGTTTCTCAACAACATTAGTCATTAACCAACCAGTTGCTGTCGGGTTGATTTCAACTATGGCAATTTCATGTGTGCCAGAGTAGAACTGTGCTCCACAGCGTTTTCAATGGCTGATTTTTTGGAAGTAGATCATGAGGCCTCTCTTCCAAGGCACCTCTGGGTGGATCTAAACCACTAACCTTTCAGTTAGTACCATCAACCAGGGAATCCCATTAGTAACTAGGATGATACAAATCAAAACCACAATGAGATACCACTTCACTCCCACTAGGATGGCTATTATAAAATAGAAAGGAAACAACAACCATTGGCAAGGATGTGGAGAAAGTAAAACTCCGGTGAGTTTTCCAGTGGGAATGTAAAATGGTGCAGCCACTGTGAAGAACAGCTTGGTGGATCCCTCAGAAAATTAAACAAAGAATTAACTTATGACCCAGTAATTCTACTCCTA